>NW_022196904.1:182474936-182487927 GCF_008632895.1 Mastomys coucha | reverse complement strand
ACAGGGTTTCTCTGTGTAGCCCTGGCTGTCCTGGAACTCACTTTGTAGACCAGGCTGGCCTTGAACTTGGAAATCCGCCTGCCTCTGCCTCCCAAGTGCTGGGATTAAAGGCATGTACCACCACTGCCCGGCAAGACTTTTCTTTAATGAGGTTTCTCTAGAGCATTTTGATTGCAATTGAAATAATCGTTATAATCTTACAAGTTATCCAACTGTTCATATTGTAGAAAGAGGGTTGTATGCTAAACATCTCTTCCTTTCTCTTACTATACTATAGTATTTCCTAACAGTGCTCATAAGTAAGAGAGAAATATAATTTTGGACAATGAAAACAAACAACATCCTTAAAAAGTGGGCAGTTTTATAGTGTGGTAGTAACTAACTTTAATGTTTACACATCAGTATCAATGTGGAGTTTTAAACATTTTTAGTTTAAAAAGAAAATGTCTCAGAGTTTTAGAAATCTAGTTTCACTAAATATCTGACAGTGCAATGAAGTACTACATTTTTCTGTTCACTTTTATTCTGACAGTCCTGATTCTTTCCTGGATGTAAAGATATATTCTGTAATAAAAACTGGCCCTATAATAGTAATAATGTGGATGAAATGCCCTCAAACACAATACCAATCATAATCCCCACTATTTAATTTTTCCTTTCCCTGGGATTTGGTTGGAGAGAAATTTGATTTTTCCTGAAGACAGGTATATTAATATTTAATAAAAAACAAAATCCAATGATAGTGTTAGTAAAAAATAAGATATGTACATAAAGTCTTCTCATATTTGAATAAGATGACTGAATTGAGTAGCATTAACTCCTGGATCAGAAATATGATATGTGAAAAAAGAAAAGATTCCATCAGAAACAAATGTCTGCTTATTGAATGAAATATGTTGAATGGATATGTGTTATAAAACAGACTTTTATATATTTTTATAAAGATCTTTCCTTCATATGGAGGGAAAGCAATACCTATTATCAATAATCTATAATTTCAAGAACGGGCATGCTAGGAGTTATCATTCCATATCTATCCATGTGGTTGAAACTATTTTTCTTTATTCTATTGCCTTATAAATTCTCTAATATGCTAATTGCATCACTTTTTTATTCTGAGTTGGACACATATAATCATATTGTTCTAAATTCTTAAATGTAGTCCTTAAATCCAACTGAAGTGCATAGAAACCATCTACTGAGAGTTCTCTCTTTATCTGTAGTGATAAAAAGTTTAATAAATCAGTGTACCATCTCATAGTAGTTCATATCTACAATTACAACATAGCATTTCCACATTTTAACCTTAAAATGTTGTATTTACCTCATCAACCCCCATTCCCCCCTCCACTCCTCTCTTCTTCCCAAGCCCCTCCCACCCTCTACCTCCTGTGATATTTTGATCCCCCTTCTAAGAAGGGCTGATACATCCATATTTTGGTCTTCCTTCTTCTTGTGCTTCATATGGTCTGTGAATTGTATCTTGGGTATTCTGAGCTTTTGGGCTAATATCCACTTATCAGTGAGTGCATACCATGTGTGTTCTTTTGTGATTGGATTATCTCACTCAGAATGATATTTTCTAGTTCTATTCATTTGCCTAAGAATTTCATGAAGTCATTGTTTTTAATAGCTGAGTAGTACTCCATTGTGTAAATGTACCACATTTTCTGTATCCATTCCTCTGTTGAAGGACATATGGATTCTTTCAAGTTTAGGCTGCTATGAACATAGTGGAGCATGTGTCCTTGTTATATGTTGGAGCATCTTTTGAATATATACCTAGGAGTGGTATAGCTGGGTTCTGAGGTAGTACTATTTCCAGTTTTCTGAGGAACTGAGCCCTTGGTCCTCTGAAGGCTCGATTCCCCAGTGTAGGGGAATGCCAGAGCAGTGAGGTGGGAGTGGATGGGTGGGAGAGAGAGCATGCTCATAGAAGGTGGGAGAGAGGGAGTGCGAGAGGGGAGACTCTGGAGGGGAAACCGGGAAAGGGTATAACATTTGAAATGTAAATACATAAAATATCCAATAAAAAGCAAATTGTATTTATAGACACAGGAAAAAACATTTTGGTTTAAGTAAGATTTTTCTGCTTGTAACTTTACTGTGTGAGAAGATACATAGGTTTCAAGGTAACTTCTGCCAAAAAGAAACATAAAATTATATTAAAGTATTTCTATTATTTGTATATATTTATTTACTTGAATGTATATGGACTCATGTTAAAAAGTACATCGAGGTAAGAATACAGCTTTCAAGATTCAGTTCTCCCCTTCCACCATGTGGATTCCAAGAATCAAGCTCAGGATTAACATCATAGGCCTATACATGTGGAACCATCTTGTACACCCAGAAAATACTTTTGAAAAGCCAAGACCTGTGGTGACTTACATTATTCTTCATAACTCATCAACTACAAGTAAAGCCTTTGAAACCAATACACATAAGTAAATGAAGACAAAGTAACCCAGGAATCCAGAGGAAGAACCGTAAAAAATAAAATAAAATAAAATAATAAAATAATCTCTGAATTCAAGAAGCATGCATTAGCATTTCAAAAAAATTAGCCATGAACCATGTTCATACTTCATATTAAATGTAGCAACATACATTGTTGAGAAAGACATCTCAACTTATCAACTATGTATCTGGACAGAGTGTTCAAATAACCTTACAGCATCCTGTATTCTTTGCATTAGTGGTGTGTGTGTGTGTGTGTGTGTGTGTGTGTGTGTGTGTACTGTTTTATGTGCTTTGTGTATATGTTCTCAGTGTGTTCTGTGTGTTCTGAGTGTGTGTATGCATGTACTAACATGCTGTATGTGTGTCCCTATGCCACCTCACGTTGAAACCAAAGGGCAAGTTCATGGAGTCAGTTCTCTTCTATCTTCTTCTTGTGTCCCAGTGATCTCATAGGTTGCTAGATTTATTGGGTAAGTGATTTCATGAAGGAGCCATCTTTCTCTACATGGCTCTTTTGAAAGTAGAGAATCAGCTGTATTACTCACTATTACAGCCACAGATTATTGCCAATTTCTTGGTTTTTGACTAACCAGCACACCATTTCCTAATACACTTGATTAATCACCATGTCCATGCAGAGGATCACTAACATTCTAGAGCACTTGGTGAACTTTTACTCCTCATTACATCTTGTTTCAGTTACACTGTTCAGTAAAGCATCCTCTGCACATTCTTTAAGCAGTCTTACCACTTCATATAACTCTGTGGACACCATGGCATGAACGACAGAAGCATAGGCACCCAGGTAGAATCATTCAGTCCCAGCTGTAGCTTCCAATGGACAGCTTCTCAGCTTCTCAGCATTCTGTGCTGCATGCAGTCTCTTTGTTCTTTGGGAACCATGACTAACAAACGAGGATACTATTATAGTGTGCACAAAATATGAGGATACAAAACTTTATGCAAGAAGAATTAATAATAGCATGTAGAATAGTAACACACACTGAGTATTTGCAAATATTTCAGGTTTTATTAATACAATTATTTTGTATTTGTTAGACTTTAAAGCCTTAAGAACAAAGGCAATTTGTACCTACTGATTTTTTCTTCATTGACAAAGTATATTTGGTGCATAAGGAGTTCTCAGTAAAATTTAGTTGAATTGATTATATATCTGGTAATCTTGGTGGAAGTACTCATATCTAAAAAAAAAAAACAATTAATACCTTTAAGAAACTATTATGTGCTCAGGATAATTCTAATTTCACTGCATGAATAAAGTTGAATATCACCTAAATGAAGTAACATTTCCTATTCACATGAAAATGCTATAAAATCTCCCAGTACTTTCTTATATATCAAAGTTCACTTATCACTAATACAAAAAGGGACCTTTAATATATCACTGGTTAGCCAGATCTCCTGGGTAAAAACTCGAAAATTCAGGCTTCTGGCTTTGGTCCTTGTCTTGAACATCCTTAATGTGGTCTTCTAAAGTGAATCTTAAAGGAAGAAACGAGGAGTATATAAACAAAATTTTTCTTTGATATATGATGAGTATCATTGTTACAAATGTGAAATGAGTATATTGCTTTCATGCCAATAACCTTGGTTCAAACTCAAAACAGGATTATACAAAGGAGAAAAGTGGCTCAGAGAGTCTATCTTGGTAACCATAAAATCTCATCACCTGGGAAGCAGAAAATTCAAATAGGTTATTTAAAACAAGAAGAATTTTAAAATGACACAGATAAAAACTGCTGGCTACAGCCGTTGAACTCCATTGACAAGAAGCTTGTCTGTACTCCTGTTAAGAAGAAAAATATTGATTAATTTCAAACATATGCAGAAGGGAAATCTAAACAAAGCTTTCCTATTGGACAGTTGAAGGTTGAAAGAAACTCAGATTAAACATTCACATCAGAGCTAATAGCATGGGTTCACCACAACCATGTTAGATGGGAACATGTATCTTTCCTCCTAGACAGCCTTCTTACTATGCTGTTCTTACTTTTCTTGCTGTCGTGGCACATAATTAACAAAGTCACTTCAAGAAGAAACCATTCAGGACTTGCAGTTCTCAGAGGTACATCCCATCATGGAAATGCCAGTGTGGGTTCAGGAGGAAGAGGCAGCAGGCCACACAGAATCCACATCCAGGAAGCAGAGAGTGATGAAGGAGCATTCTTAGTTGATTTTCTACTTTTCTTCAGTCTGAAAGTTGTGATGGATCTTCCTCCCACAATTACATTAATCTTAAAAATACTTCAATGAATGTTCAGAGCTTTGTCTGCAGGGTTGTTGTACATTCTACCATTTTATAATGGCTATCAACAATCACAGATGGGTCTAAATAGATTGCTCTCAGGAGAATCTCATACCCAAACAGATTCTCAATTCCCTCCTTGTGCCAATGTTTACTTTCATCTTTAGAGTATCTTCTGATCCACTTTAGGATGACATTGTTTAAAAAAAAAGAATCTGATGTTTTCATCCAATTGTCTGAGTCTGAAACTTGATTGTTTTATCTTTAACCTCACATTGCCACCTAAAGTACATTTGAAAATGGAAACATGTATATTTCAAAATCTCAGAGGCAGTATGCTAAGTAGTATAAGTATCAAAATGTCACTAATTTACCTCTTGACTCACTGGGAATTTCTGAAGCCATGTGACACTGAAATTTTTTCCTCTACATATAAGCTTTCATGAACGAACAATTGCAAAATCCCCAAATCCTATACTTTCATCTTTTTTTCCTCTTGAGCAAAGAAACAAAGTTAACTTGTAGCATTTTAAGCCCCACAAATCCATCCACTCCTCCATAATCCATCTTCTGAGCTTTGAATCATAGGTGACCATTAGAAAATGATTAATTCTTCTCATTTCTCATATCATAACCACCAAGCAACCTTGCCATTTTCCTACTATTTTTGTTGTTGGTATAATAGAAATAATATTTATAAAGATAAACACTATTTTGACACTAATTCAGTCACATATGAGATCTAGAAAATAATACTATCTAATAAATCTGATGAGAAGACAAGTTGTTCTTTCAATATTCTAGCCCTGAAAATTATGCTTGATTGAAAAATGAGTTCTCGCATGCATTAGTAGTAGCAGATCTCAAGAATTCATATATCAATAAATAGCTAATAATAGGCATTGTAGATGCCATTAAATAATCATAACAGTTATTCTTCCTTAATAGGACTAGAGTACTTTGTGTACTACCGCTGAATAAATCATTTCATTTGATGGTTTCTTGTTTCACTCTCAAAAGCAGTGACTGTAAATAATGTATGCCGTTAGCTGTCACACAACTCATATCACTAGTAGAAGGAATATTTATAGAGCCTTGAGCAATCTCAATATGACATAAAAAATATGGGCAAAAGACAGGTAAGGCAGGAGTAGAAATATTAGCCAAAAAAGGTCAAGACATTAAAAAAGGTAGAATATAATAATTATAGGTAGAATATAATAATTACCCTGTTATATAAGCAGTCCTTTAACGTGCTATAAAGTGTATATATTTATTTATATTTGCTTGGGAATTCTGGTGAGAAGATATGCCCCAAGCTTAAAAATTATAAATGGTAGCTCAGTTGTTTGGCTGATACATGCCTGTTTATGCACAAATATAAATAACTAATTTTGTACATATTAATAGTTCTGTGATGTGCTACCCCAGATAAATTTTACTGGTTGTTCATAAATGTCTAGAAATATCAGCATATTTAAGAAGAGAGAAGTGAAAAGCCAGAAGCCCAGACTCACATTTTACATGATTTTTGCTACTTGTTTATTTTTCATCTAAGGGTATTAGATATTTCAAGATTTAATTTTGTTTTGTTTTAGGATGATCTGAAACTGTGCCTGTATGGTAGACAATACTAATAAACAAACAAACAAATAAATTTACATAGTGAGGTTAGTTTTGAGGTTGACTTCTGTATCACTGATTTTAAAAGGTAAATAATAGACCTCACAAATAAATAATTTAGGGAAAAATTCTGAATAAGTTATTGAAACTTTGAGAAGTAGTAAATAAAAAGACTAATGTAGTTGAACATGGTGGTACACACCTTTAATCCCTGCATTCAGGAGATGCATTTCTGGCAATTCAAGGTCTGCTGGGTCTACATCATTAGTTCCAGAACAGCCAGAGCTGTGTACTATAGAGACACTGTCTCAACAACAACCAAAATGAATTTAAATGAAGAACTCCCATTTGAGAAATGATATGGCCATGCAATAGAGTCAGAAGAAATACACTGTGGTTATTAAGTCATTTGGGGTTGCTGAATTTCATTTCCAGGGTCTGTGAGTGGGAAACTAAGTGAAAGTCCTCATGTTTTCATGAGAGTCCATGCAGGAAAAACCTCCTCATAAATATTTTAAAAGTTTGATTGTGACTGCAATGAAAACATGCACTAGAACAAAAATGCAGAAGAAATGAACAATCCTACATTAATTAAAATCTAGTTTTAAATGATCCCCGTCCAGTTAGATTAAGAGGATCCAAACTCTTTCACGCCAGACCCTCACTGTTTATCAGACGCTGCCTGTCTTCTTTGACTTCTTTTTTTGAGGGGGCGGGGAGGAAAGGATCTACTTAGCATACACCGTCCAAATCACAGTTCATCATTAAACAAAGTCAGGATAGAAATCTGGAGGAAACTAAAGCAGAAACCATAGAAGAATTCTGCTTACCAGCTTGCTCAGCCTCCATTCTTATACAGCATAGAACCACAGGAATGGCATTGCTCATAGTGGGCTGGCCACTCCCCCATAAATCATTAATGAAGACAATGATCCATAAACTTTCTATAGGCCATTCTTTCAGAGGCATTTTCTCTGTTAAGATTCCCTGTTTCCAGATATGACTGAATTTGTGTCAAGTTGATAAAAACCAACCAACATCTCCCCTGCCTCTCTGTTACATTTTATATCTCATTCATTATATATATCTTTATGTCCATAATTTTCATCTTATCCTTAAAACTTAGTGCTTTCTTTATTGCCCTTTCATGTTGATCAGGCATTTTTCTCCTTTGCTACTGCTGAGTTACTTATCTGTTTTCTGTTAGAATTTGATGTTTGATCAACAGTGATTTTTAATTCTTCATAGATTAAATTTCAGTCTCATTTGTGTTAGGGTACTATTACTGTGCATCGTTGACGAATTCATGTTTCTTTGATGTTTACTGTTCATTCAAGCTCTGTCTGCTTGTTTCTATCCAAAGAATGACTAAAATTCTCTAGGCTTTACGGATTGGTTTTGGGAAGGAAACAACTTCACCATTCAGTCCATCTAGGAATGCTTAAAGTCTTTCTGACCTTTACTTTAGATATGCTGGCTCATATTCATTGGTTCCTATCAGAAGGTATGTTTTAAACCTGTATGCTTTTTTCTTGGTTGTGGACACGGGGACTTGCCCTCAAGAGATTCCTATCTCCCACGCACAGCCATGGCACGGCACCCGTAAATGCTCAAGCTTGTGTGCTTTCTCCAAATCCTACAGAACTGACCTGGGTGTGTGAGACACCTTTGCCATCCACGGAATACATGAGATCTGGCCTAGGAAGACTAATGCGTAAAGAAAGTCTGTGATATCCATAGGTTATTAGGAGTTATCTGAAGCTAAGCTATTCTAGGAAGCTCCAGATTTTACTTTCTCGTGCAACCCAAGGAGTTAGTAGGGAATATGGCTTCTTGATCTCGCTCTCAGCAAGTTCCAACCTCTTAGATGCAATTCATATAGATGCCAGAGGTAGGGAAACACACTTGCTGTCTTTATGCAAACAAAACCACATTCTATCTTAGTTCTTAGACCCAAAGTCAAAGATCCAGAGGCCAACAGAGCTTCCAGGCTTCAAATGTTCCAAAGAAAATTCCTATTTTTTTCTTGGAACTTCTCATAAACCACACAGGCTCCTTAGCTCAGAGCTGTCTGCCTTCCTTTTGTCTCTGCTTTAGGTCCCTGTGGTTTGATCTTTTCCCTTTGTTTTATTCTTTTTTCATGAGAATCTCATTAGATTTACAGATGAGTTTGTTATCATACATTTCTTTTTGTTTTTAAGTATATTTATTTTATTTTAAATGTATATTTTGTTATCATAAATGTCTGTTTAGCATGTGCATGACTGATTGGTGCCCACAAAAAGGCATATTGGATATTTTAGAAGTGAAGTTATGGATGATTAAGAGCCACCATGTGTGTTCTGGGAATCGAAGATGGATCTTCTATAAAAAAAAAATTCTCCCCACCACTAAACTACACCTCAAACCTCAATGATATCCCATATACATATCTTTAGATTTTTTTATATCTGCATAAGATTTTTCCAAGAAATGAACTCTGATGATTAATCATTGTCATCTCATCATATTTGGAGTCACATAGGGAGCTTAGCAGGTATTTCTAGGTATCTTTAACTAAAGAGGGAATACTCATCCGAGATGTGTGTGGTACATGCCATGTTCCGTGTTCTTGACTGAATAAATAAAGGCAAGAGTAGAGCATTGACATTATATTTCTTGAGTTATTGGCTGCAAATATAATGGGACCAGCTACTTTCTGTTCCAGCCCCTCTGACTATAGCCATTCTCCTAAGTATGCCTCACCCAACATCATAATCACTGTGAGCCCAAAGAATCAGTGCTTTCCTGAAACTGTCATTGTCATCACAGCAATGGAAAAGAGTTACAACTGATCAGGGAAGAATATTCCAACAATTCCCTACTGGCTTCTTAATTCAGTCAACTTGACAGCCACAGCAAAATCTTAACAAGTGCCACATAGCTGAAAAAGGGTAAGTTCTCTGCTGGTTTTTAAGTCAAATTAAAAGTACTAACAAAGACTGCCAAAAGCTTTGAAATTAAGTAACAAATGTCTCAATAATTCATGAGTCAAAGAAAATACAGTTAAATCAGTGATTAATTTTAATTAGATGACAATTTTATCATGACAAACACAATGAAAATGTTCAATTATTGAGGAATATAGATTTAAAATCTATGAATAAAAGAAATGTTACTTCTTACCTGATGTGTTTCAAATGATGACTATTGAATTACACATTTAAGAATTATGGGGGTTGGAACTTGAAGAAGTGGATCAGTGATTAAGACCACATATGGGACTCTGCCACTTTTGTAGAACTCACAATACCCGGTTTACAACATCACGTGTGAATTCCAGCCTCAGGACTTGACACCTTGCTTGTACGGGCATCCACACAAATGTGACATATATTTGCACATATATTCATTATTTTAAAATTACAAAAAGAATTATGTCAGCTGTAATATAGTAGAGTATTTGAAAAATTTTGTGAACATGTTGACAGCCCTGGATTTAATCTCCCACATTAGTATACACACACACACACACACACACATACAGAGAGAGAGAGAGAGAGAGAGAGAAGTGATCATGAACTAAAATGTAACAAATCCCAAAAATGATAATTATTGCCTAGTTTGGATTATTTCACTGATATGTGGAATCTAAAATGTCAGGTTTACCCCAGTCTCATCCCCAGTTTTGTGAGCAACCACCTACTTCAGACTTCCCTTCCTATACAGTGGATCCTACAGATCTCTTCCACTACCTCCCTCAAACACTCTCGCCCCTTGTCTCTCCAGCCTTCCACATTATGCTCTACCTGGAAACCAACCAGATACACAGGTTCGAAAATAGCCATCTTCCATCACCCTTTCTTCCCCTTTGTTTCAGACACTGACTTCCACAGGCAATATCTGGGAACCTGCCAGTAAATAAAGTTGGCCATCTTCTCTATCCTCTTCTCCAATTCCAATTCCCCAGACTTGTAGCAGACCCTAAATCTTTAAGAGGGTTTACATAGTTCCTTGTGGCATATGCAGCCCTCCCCACTCCTTTGAACCCTTTCCCATGCACCGATTTGAGCCATTCCCAGTCATTAGTGTCAGTTCCCCAGGTCCCTAAAATCACATTCTTCCAGGCACCAGCAGCAGCTAACCTGGCAAGATTTCAGAAGCATTACATAACAGGAAACCCACAGTCTCTGTAGAAGCAGAGAAGGAAACAGAAATCAAGAAAACACCCAATGAACACAAGAACAAATATCTGCACCCAGAGAATTACAATAATCCCAACCCAGAAGTCTAGATGTCAGTGAGAAAACATTATCAATAACAGGCAAAGCATTATGTTTTCATAAAACCCCAACAACACTACCAAAGTAGTCACTGAGAAATTAACTATAGCTGGAAACAGAAGATAAGAACTTTAACATAACTATTATGAATATGCTCAAGGCCCTTTATTAGGATATGAATAAATCAATTTATGAAATATATGAAAAAACAGTCAGTGCAATAAAGGGAAGAAAATATTTTAAGACATGAATATGGACATAGAATTAATAAATAAACCACTGGAAATAAAAAAAGAATTAAGAATTTGAACAAGAACTTTAGAGGCAATCCTTGCCAATAGAATACAACCGAAAGAAGAGATGATATCAGACACTGAAAAAAGATAGAAGAAATGGATACTTAGATAAAACAAAATATTAAAGTTAAAATAATCAAGGTATGCCAGGCAGTGGTGGCACACACCTTTAATCCCAGCACTTGGGAGGCAGAGGCAGGCAGATTTCTGAGTTCAAGGCTAACCTGGTCTACAGAGTGAGTTCCAGGACAGCCAGGGCTGTACAGAGAAACCCTGTCTCAAAAAAAAAAAAATCCAGGTAGAAAACCTGGTAAACTATGAAAAGATCAAATCTGTGAATAATAGGAATGGAGGAAAGAACAGAAACCCAGGTCAAAGGCACATAATATATTTTCAACAAAATCATAGAAGAAACATTTCCTAACCTACATGAGTTGCCTATCCTCTGCTGTGTATGTGTCAGGGGCCTCATGTCAGCTGGTGTACACTGCCTAGTTGGTGGCTCAGTGTCTGAGAGATCCCCAGGGTCCAGCGCATGTCCTCTGACTGAGTCCAGACCCGGCAGTCCTCTACTGTATATCAGCTGGTGTATACTGCCTAGTTGGTGGCTCAGTATCTGAGAGATCCCCAGGATCCAGGTCAGTTGAGACTTCTGCTCTTCCCATGGGGCTATGTCCTCTTCTAGATTCTCCCCTGAGAGATGTACCTAACTCTCGAGAGACTTGAGGCCCCAGGGAGTGGGGAGGTCTGCTCAAGTAGGGTTGGGGGGTGGGGACATCCTTTTGGCTGGGGCGGGGGAGAAGGGATGGGGTGGGGAGAGGTCAGGAGGGGCCAGACTGGGAGGGGGATAGAGACTGGACTGTAAAAAAGGATTAAAGAATAAGTAAATAAATAATTTTTCAAAAGGTGCCTATCAAGGTATAAAACCATGAAGAATTATGGTGTTATGTCCAGACCATGAGAACAGAAAGAGAACCTGACACCAATCCTCCCCTAAGATTCCTGAGCTTACAATCTGCCCTGTCTGCAAAATGTGCTGGGGCACTGATAACACAGAAATTCTGAGTGACAAAGCAATGTCTGCTTTAAACTGAGGTCTATGCCACAAGAGGGAGCCCAAGCCTTATACTACCTGGATGGCCATGAATTGGAGACTGGATATCCCATAGACCTAGGGTAGACCAAACAATAAGATGCAAAAAAGAAGGAAACAATTTTGAAATAATTCTTAATAATATTCTTCTGTACTCATAGACTGGTGCCTTGTCCCATCATCATCAGAGTGGCTTCTTCTGGCAGCAGGTGGAAACAGGTACAGATACCCAGAGCCAGACATTATTTGAAGAGAAAGTCTAAATCAGTGGTCTCCAATGAGTCCCTCTGCTTAAAGATCAGGGAACCCAGTGCAAGATAGAAATAAAAGACAGCAGGAGGCAGAGAGGATTGAGGGTACCAGGAGAACATGGCCCACTGAGTCAACTAAAGAGGACACATGGGCTCACAGAAACTAAAAGGGCAAGGACAAGGACTGTGGGGGTCTATAGCAGATCCTTCCAGTATATGCAATAGCTATCTCTGACTCTTTTGCTTGCTCTTAGGACTCTTTTTCTCCTATTGGGTTGCCTTGTCCAGTTTCCATATGAGGTTTTCTGTTTTGTCTTAACATATCTTGTTTTATCCACTCTCACTGTTGTTTCCTGGAGGTGTGCTCTTTTCTGAAGAAGAAAGAGAGAAGGAATTGGGGGAGAGGGGAGGTTTTGGAGGCATTGGAAGAAGTACAGGATGGGGAAACCATGGTATGCTTTTAGAATATGACAGAAATCTATTGTCAATAAAAAACAGTATTAATGCATTAAAAATAACCCAATTCATCACATAACTTGAAAGTACAATTCCCAGTGTAATGTGGAAGCACTAAAATAAATCAGGATATCAAAAATAATCCTAAATAATAAAAGAATTACTGGAGGTATTGCCAACCCAGATCTCAAATTGTAGTACACTGCTATAGTAATAAAAACAACATGTTGATCAATGGAAGTGAAATTGAATACCCAGACATACATCTATAGACACCTGAT
>NW_022196904.1:182437154-182474926 GCF_008632895.1 Mastomys coucha | reverse complement strand
TTAGGAATCCAGGGATATGCTTGGTAACAAAGATAGCACCTCCAACAATTGGTGCTGGTCAGATGATTTTTTTTTTATTAGAATCCACCTAGACCCATACCTGAGAACATGCAGAAAACTCAATGCAAAGTAGAACAAAATCCTGAACTTAAGGTCAGATACACTGAATGTGATAGAAGAGAAAGTGAGAGACTTGACCTCTTTGATAAAGAAAAGACTTACTGAAGAGAGCACCAGTAGCACAGGTAACAGTAACAACACATGAGATCTCACGAAACTAAAGACACTTGTACATGACAGAGGACACTGTCACATGGACTAAGCAGTAGCCTACAGAATGAGAGAGATTTTACCAACTATACTTCTGACAGAAGGTTAATATCCAAAGAACATTTAAAATCTGAAAACCTAGATATCAAGAGAACAAATAACACAATTAAGAAACAAAAAGACCGAACAGATCAAAACTGAAAACTCTCAAAAGAAGAAACTCAACTGGCTGAAAAACATTTAAAGTGACAGCAGATGCTGAAGAGGATGTGGAGAAAGGAACATTCTTCCATTGTTGGTGGGATTGCAAGGTGATACAACTACTCTAGAAATATGTCTAGCATTTCCTCAGAAAACTGGACATAGTATTACCTGAGGACCCAGCTCTACCACTCCTGGGCATATACCCAAAAGATGCTCCATCATATAATAATGACAAATGATCCACTATGTCCACAGCAGCTTTATTTACAATAGGCAGAAGCTGGAAAGCACCCAGATCTCCTTCAACATACAGATAAAAACTGATACAGAAAATGTGGTATAGTTACACAATTTACTCAGATATTAAAAACAATGACTTCATGAAATTCTTAGGCAAATGGATGAAACTAGAAAATATCATCCTGAGTGAAGTAACCCAGTCACAAAAGAACGCACATGGTACGCACTCACTGATAAGGCAATATTAGTCCAAAATCTTGGAATAGCCAAGATACAATTCACAGACCATATGAAGCTCAAGACAAAGGAAGACCACAGTGTGGGTGGTAGGGTCCTTCTTAGAAGGGGAACAAAATACTCAAAGGAGGAAATACAGAGACAAAGTATGGAGCAGAGATTGAAGGAAAGGCCATTCAGAGACTGCCCCACCTGGGGATCCATCCCATCTACAGTCACCAAACCCAAACACTATTGTGGATACAAAAAGTGCTTGCTGACAGGAGCCTGATATAGTAGTCTCCAGAGAGACTCTGCCAGAGCCTGACAAATACAGAGGTGGATTCTGACATCCAGCCATTGGACTGAGCACTAGGTCCCCAATGGAGGAGTTAGAGAAAGGACTGAAGAAGCTGAAGGGTTTTGCAATCCCATAGAAAGAACAACAGTATCATTCAACCGGACAACCCTCCACTCCTGCTCAAGAGCGCCCAGGGACTAAACCACCAAACAAAAAGTAAACATGGAGGAACCCATGGCTCCAGCCACATATGTAGCAGAGGATGGCCTTGGCAGGCATCAATGGGAGAAGAGGCCCTTGGTCTTGTGAAGGCTTAATGTTCCAGTGTAGGGAATGCCAGGGTGGGCAGGTGGGATTGGGTGGGTGGGTGGGAACACCCGCATAGAAGCAGGAGGAGGGGGCATGGGATAGGGGTCTTCTGGAGGAAATGAGGAAAGGGGATAACATTTGAAATGTCAATAAAGAAAATATCCAATTAAAAAAAGAGAGAGAGAAATGTTCAACAACATCGTAGCAATGCAAATCAAAGCTATTTTGAGATTTCATCTTACACCAGTCAGATTGGCCAAGATCAATTATACAAATGACAGCTGAGCATGGCATGAATTTGGAATTAAGGGGAACACTCACCCACTACCAATGGGAATGTAAACTCATAGCCACAGTGGAAATTGGTGTGGCTCTTCCCCAGGAAGCTGTCAGTACAAATACCTTTAGATCCAACTTTACCATTCTTAGGCATATACCCACATAATGTTCTCCTTCAGAGATACTTGCTCAAGCATTTTATTCATAACATCTAGAAATTAGAAACAGACAAGATGTTTACCAATAAATGAGTGAATAAAAATTGTGATACATTTACACATCTGAATATTACTCAGTTGTTAAAAAGAAAAACAAAATTCTCAGAGCAATGGATAAATTAATCACCTTGAGTTAGAAAACCCAGGCCCAGATAGACACATACGTTACATATCTACTTAAATGTGGATGTCATATGTTAAGTTGTTGACATGCAAGCTATAATGTTTAATGTCACAGGTTAGGGATAGAATAAGAGAGTTAAGGAAACAGAGCTCCCTAGAAAGGAGAAATGGCATAGTTATGGATGGAAAGGGTTTGTGGTGCAGTAATAGAAAGATTAAGTGTGTAGGGGGAATGAAGATGGGGCCAAAGGAAGAAATACCAAGTCAGACAGCTAAACCTAAGGGACAGTTGAGGTATCCCGTGGAAACATAGTGTAGTGGGATCGTCCTGAAATATATACTCATATGATGATGTTCTCAATGAAATTGATAAATAATGGAGGAGACTAAGCCCTAACTGGATATTTCTACTCATCAAAGTAAGATTCCAGTCCCAGGAATTTGTTGTTGGTCCAAGTTGCTCAAAGGGAACCCCCCAAACATGTCAAGCTATTGCCAAGGCTGTTGCTGTCCGCACACTGATGGTAAGGCTCGATTGCTAAAGATAGTACTTATACAGCTCCTTGAATAAGAAGGTGGGCGGTTGCCTACCTAGAGCTTTCAAATATATGGACTAGAATTGATGATACTAGAAAGCACTCTATTCAATACTAAAGGAGAAAAGTAAACATGGTCCTAGCTACAATGGCTTTGATCTACAACAATGGCCAGCCTGCAAGATACTGGTGCAAAAGTGGCACAAGCAAAGAGGTAATTGATATGATATAATTTAAGGTCCACTCAGTGATATAGAACCCATTCCTGACAATGCTCAGTGGTCATGAATCTGAGACCAAATGGCCAAACACTACTGCCCTGCTAAAGAACATAGCCATAAAACGACTCCTACTGATACTGTGCTATCTCATGGGCTGGTGTCTTACTTAAGCACCATCAAGGAAGTTTCCTCCTGAAGCTGATGAAAACAAATACAGAGACACAAATCAAGACAATGTACCAAGATGGAAAGGCCTTGGAAAACTCAGGCCTAAATGGGATGTCTCTATTAAATCCCTCCCATCAGGGCCAAAGTAATTCTTCAGAAGAGAAGGTAGAAAGATTTTATGAGCCAGACAAGATGACCAACACCATGGAAACCAGGCCTTCTAAATGCAGCAGGACCAGGACACATGTGAACTCACAGAGACTCTGGTAGCATGCATGAAATCTATATGTGTCTGTGTCAGAGTGGTCCCCAGTGCTTAGAGAAATCGACACAAGGCCCTTTTCTTAATCTTGAAGCTAGTTCCAATTGATAACCACTCACAAATGAAAACTTAGTTCTCTCCAACAGAATCTCAATTCAGATGTAAACTGCTATTGAGGGTAAATGGAATGCCCAGCACTAGACAGCCAACACAAAATTAACTCAGTGGCATATTTGAAAGGTTTTTGTAATAATATTTTGTTGTTGCTTGTGTTTTTAACCTTAAGGAGAAACCATTTACATTTTTCTTTATATTGTGGTTTCCAGTTTTGTGTTTTTTTATGGGATTCCTGTGTGTTTGAACACCTGTCTCTGTGTCTACATGTATTCCTAGTGATCTTTCCTAGACTCTGCTCTTTTTCTTTTGATTATCTATTTATTTTGACCTACTACAGTTTGTTTATTTTATTTTATCTTGTTTTTATTTTATAATGATTATTTAGATGCCAGTTAGTCTCCCAAGGAGAGACAGAAAGGGTCTGGATTTGGATGGGAGAGGTAGGGAGGATCTCAGAGGAATATTGGAAGGGAAAACCATAATCATAGAATATTGCTTGGCAACTTCTATTTTCAATAAGAGAAATAAATTTAATAAGAGGCCATATTTATAGAGTCAGAGTCTAATACGACACTGGTTACCATGAGGAAGGAATTGAGATGACATCAGAGAGCCTGTGGTTGAAACATGGGAGGTAGCTGGTCATTCATGTGCTCCCCATGGAGTTTCCCTTCCGTACCTACTGGACCTGCTAACCCACTGTGAATTGTATTTTGTCTATTGATCTTTATTAAGAGACAGATTGATTTTCAAATGTTGTCCTTTGCTGTCGGGTTTTAATATTTTTTGGAAAATGATAATATTCTGATATGTTAAACCATACCAGCTTACAAAGAAAAGAAAGGGTTTATCAGATTCTTAAATTTCAAGATACAGGGTCATTTTTTAAAATGGTTGGACATGAAAGCTGTTGGGAGATTTGATACTCAGAATCCTGCTACTCACACTCTAAGGCTTAACCTATTAGCTATAGCCAACCATAAGCAAAGGGCCAAAACTCTCTTTATGAAAACTTCAATAAATTTTCCCTGTCAGAGGGTATCTTGAGAACCAAGACAAACTTGGAGTGGTATTAGTTTTCCCATCATGATGGTCAAAGGATGCCACAGATGACATTTGTTTCTAATGATAAATCAAGTGGCATGGTGTGGAAGACATACTGGGTAGAGTACATGTGACTGACATAGCATCCATTTAACAGCAACAGTGGAGTTGGTAAACACTCAGATAATATCTGAAACATAATTTTACACAAATCAAGTGCCCCACAGCTAAATCACACACGTGTGGCTCTTTCATGGTACACAAAATAGCTACTCTCTCTTAATTTCCTTAAGGCAATTATATTTTTATGAAAATAATTTGGAAAGAACTATTATTTTTTTATATTTTTAAGCATGGAGGAAGCTAAAACTTAAAAGCAAAATGTGTTTAAGACCAAAAGTAATATAGAAGGCAGTGAAAATCTTTTAGCTAATTGCATGGAATCAAAGCCATGAAAATGCAGGCTGGCACTTAACAAATATGTTTTAAGTCATGTAAATCATGCTAAATCTTGCAATTAAAAAATGTATGGTGGCACATGCCTTTAATTCCAACACTTGGGAGACAGAGGCAGATGGTTTTCTGAATTCAAGGCTAGCAGAGTCTACAGAGTGAGTTCTAGGACAGTCAGGATTACACAGAGAAACCCTGTCTCGAAAAACAAACAAAAAAATGCATCCTCTCTCTCTGTCTCTCTGTCTCTCTCTCTGTCTGTCTCTGTCTCTGTCTCTCTCTCTGTCTGTCTCTCTCTCTGTCTGTCTCTCTCTGTCTTTCTCTCTGTCTCTCTGTCTGTCTCTCTCTGTCTTTCTCTGTCTCTCCTCTATACACACACACACACACACACATACACACACACACACACACACACACACACACACACACACTCACTCACTCACAGAGACAGAGACAGAAAGAGACAGAGAGAGACAGAGAGGCACACATGGAATTTTCTGTTACAGAAGTTTACTTTCTCTTGATTTTTAAGCAACTATTTCTGTAACTCTTAATGTGTTCTCCTTTATTACATGTACAAATAGCTGCAGAGGTCAAGGTCTTTGTGATATAAATCATGTTCTTGCCTGATGCATATTTCTGTTAGGAACATTAGTCTGAAATAGTTGAATAGTAAGTATTATGGAACTAATCTTGTGCCTCATTTCTGTTGGCTGGAAAATTGGTCCCTCATCCATTGAAACTTATTTTCTAGGATAATTTTTTTCCAGTCCTGCTGTAGGGCTTTTAAGATTATTTGAAGAAGCCACCTACTACTCCACTAATCATGAGATATGAAAAGTTGAAGTTGTAACATTTTTCTTGTCTGAGTTCCTGGTCACTTTTAATGTAAACCTTTGGGTTATATTTTATTTCTAAAGTAAACTCCATAGCAACTTTCAAGAACTTCTGAGATCCATTCAGATTTAGGGTAGAGAAAGATCTTTATCACAGCTAGGCTTCTGAGATAGTCTCCTTCAAAATGAAGGACAGTGATTTGAAAATACAGGCCCTGAACTTCAGCTGACTATTAGGCACTTAGCTATCATCTAGGCCTATAGCAACAAAGAAGCTTATCATTTTCTGTATTACACAGATCCCCGTCTGCTGGAAGAAAATGACCTTTTTTCTAAGCTATCTCCCTCTGCTGACCTCCTGATGAGCCAGACAGGAGGTACCAGGCTCTACACTGCATTCTTTATTTTGATAGTAAATGTCTATTATTTCTTCTGTCTCACTCAATTTGAATATGTATTGCTAATAGGTCTACTGTCAATGCTATTATGTTGAACTTTAAAGTGCTTTCTAATAACATTGTCCATGAATTTGATTTGAGTCCTTGCTGCATTAAATACTTTATTGGTAGAGGGAGGGTATATATGCTTCCATGTATATGTCCACTGCTCCTTGTGTATTGGAGGTGTCACTGTGGTCAGTTGATATGAATGAGCTAAGACTAAGGGATAGGATGTTCTTAACTGAATAAATGGTGAGTAGCAGTGTTGGAACCCTACTCTGACATGCATTCTCCATTTGTTTCTGCTCTCTCCTTTCCATTGCTGTATCTCTCATGGATTGGGCTCCAGATCTGTGTCTAGGAGCATAAAGGAAAGGAGGAAATGATAGCTCTAGAGGCAAAGACAATGAGGTTGGAATCAGCTGGGGTCCTAAACTACTACCACTATCCTGGCCACCTGGAGCATCACCATGTTTACTATACACAACAAAGAATGGCTGAGATAGTCTCAGTGGGAGGTCTCTGTAGGTGAACAACCTCAAACTGTAAAAATCCAGAGAGTAGAAGCTGATGTTTCTAGATTTTGCACACACTGATCATAATGTTCATAAACATGCATACTCCAGCTCCCAAGGAAAGCCTTGCCATCCCTTGTTAGCCTAGCCCACATGAGTTGAGAGGGTAGATATGGCAGGAGTGGATGAGTGAATAGAACCAAAATTCATTATAGGGAAGTCTCAAAGAATTAATCCAAATATTATTTTAAACATTCTATTGGGAAACTAAAATATTGTATCTTATGGGCAAATCTGCATCACCTTGGAAGTTTCAGTGTAATGGGAGATAGGACCATCACCAAACAGTCTCATTATAATAAATATCTACTAATGTCCACCTTTTACCATGGGCATAATGTCCTCATAAGAAGATACCCTCAAGAACTGCACACATGTTGAAAAAGCTATATAAGCAAGAAATTAGAGCATGAATGAATGAAAAGCAAAGTGAGACAACAGAAAACCCAGACTCACAGAAGCCTCTTGATTAGACTCCAGAATCATGAGCGAATAAGTAGAGAGAGGGTAGAAGAAAGCCGATGATAAGAAAAGAGTTCTTGTTCATCGGAATGTTTTTGGTAAGGCAGATGCTTTAAAAACACAAGAAGAAAAGAGAAGTGGACAAAGTAGGGCAGATGCAGTGTCTCAGAGGGGAACAGAGAATCTACACAGTGAACAATACCAATACAACGCCTTCGTAGTCAACATCACTGTTCTGATGTTCTCTGACTCATTCACGGAGCCAAATTTTTTTGTCTAATTTAAACTCTGGATGTGGCATTCAGAGTTTCCTCTTCCCTTCCTCAAGCAATGTCCAAGAGATTGCCATACTCTAGATAGTTGACTCAATTCTCGCTCAACTAATCATGTGAAGGAACCCATCCATGTCTGGCTCCCAAAATTTGAATTAATGTATATCTACTCCACCTGTGCTGGAATGTGTAACTATTTGAATCTCCTGTCTACTGTTCAGGAGGATACTACCACATAGGAGATATTTCTCTTCTATCTGGGTAAAAGTAATTGGAATTCTTGGTCCCCATTTGTAAGTTCCTATGAGACTTCTAGCTTTTTTCCTGGTCTACATAGTAAAATCCATGGTATGAGTAGCTGAACACTAAACTTCTATTACAGATTGAGTAGAAGGAAAGTCACATCTATTACCTAGCATTCCAAAAATGTGCATTTAGGAGTCACCTCACAGGTCAGTCCTAGTCAAACCAATTTTGAAGATTCAATTCTATTCATTGACAAAAACTAGTTAAATTCAGTTTTCTGGTGCTTTTCATTATATGCTCTAGTGAATTAATTCTCCCACCTCATCTTACACACAAAGATGTAGCTATTAAAACACTGCATTGGATACATAAGGAACCACATACCTTCCATTTTCCTAAGTTCCTTTTATTTTCACTACAAAATTTGGACAAAAGTAGCTGCTTCTTAGGATGGCTCTAAAAACTATGTGAACCAATGGCTCACATTATATACAAATCCACAAATACATGATGATGCTTCAGCAGCTATCCTTTATGGCCTCTTGGGAGAATAACCAAACACTCTATAACTGTGATACTGAAAATCTGTGCCCTATGTTGGGGGAAATCCTTAGAATTTACAGGGTAGTTAGAGCTGCTATGAAGTAGAACGTCTTGTCCCTTTTGGATCATGAAGAAACATTCTACTTCTTGTCCCATACTGTATTCTTGTCTGTAACTAAGTGCAGCAATATTCTTTTATTCACTATTTAAGTTACTTATTGGGTATCTGCGACAATACTTTCTTTAACGTGGTGAAGACTCGTTCATGGTATCATCTTTTCAGTGGCAGTTGTAGACACACACACACATACACACTATGCATAGAAATATTTTGAGTACATAAAATGCAACCTCAAGGAAATCCCACTTTTTCCCAGAAGAACTTTCTCCTCACTTCCTTTCTCTGGGGACACTTAGTGAATAATGTGTTGAGCATTCAGGAGTAATTGAAAATAATGGCAGTGTCAACCTTAGGACAAGTAATAAATCTTAGTTTATTTATGACTTACAAGTTTTATTAATGTTTGATCAAAAGAATGCCTCTGACTTATAACTAAAATATGCTAACGCAATTCTTTGGCTCCACAAATGGAGAAAAGTTTGTAAAATATCTTCAATAATTTCTACCCAGGAGGCACAAAACAACCTCCATAAGAAGCAGACAAATCATATATTATTCAATAGCATGTGGGTTTTCTGTTGTTTTATGTAGTACTTCTATTAATTTCAGTATTCATATGTCCTGGATGCCAGCTACCGGAGTAGCTGGCTTTTCCTACCTCAGGAAATTAAGTAAACACATAAGCCTATTAATTCACAAAATATAATCAATAGACAAATGACATTCTTGATGAAGTACAGAGTGAGCACAAAAAATGTGGGGCTTGAATATGTCACTTTTTGGGAAAAAAAAAACAGGGCTTCAGTTGTCAAGATTTCTTTTTGATTGCATTGCTGTGAGACTCACTTAGACATTTGCCTTAAAGTGACACTGGTGACATCTGTAAACATACAAGACTGAGATTAACCCTCCCAAAGTACCAGCATTGCAAAGCATTCAAATTCTTGGGCAGTGATCAGATTTATAACATCGCTTGTACTAAGAGAGCAAAGAACATTTCTCATGTTTGGATGTCAAGATCTCATCAGAGAGATCATTAGATAGCCTCATGGGTGTCCTGAATCTGTATGTAGTTGCCTGATTAACAGGAGAAATAAAAATATCCACATATATTCAAAGACCAGGGTTTGATCTCTATGAATCACAATATTCCTCCAAGATGAAAGAATTAGGTACAGTTGACCTGCTACAAAATTAACAAGCTTGAAAATGCAGGAGATAAAAGAAAATAGTTCTCAAATGTCTGAGTACAGAGCCAACCTTGTAGATTGTTATTAATAAAAATTCCTAGGATCCATTCCCTAGAACTTTTTTCTCAGAATTTCTCAGTTATGGTAGCATAGAAATGCAGGCTTCTAATTATTCATTTTTATGCCAATGATTTCTCCCAATGGATCAGATGAACACAACTGAAAATCTGCATATTGTCTATGAGGACTCTTAGGTAGTGTCCATCAAGGGAAGTTACCCTGAATTTTAGATAAAACCTTTTTTACTTTTGCCTTTTTTATTAAATATTTTATTTGTTTATAATGTTGACTTGTTGTTTATAATGTTTATTTGTTTATAAATGTTGACCCTCTTCCAGGTCTCCCCTCCACGAGCCTCCAACCCCTCACCCTCCCCTTTGCCTCTATGTGGGTCCTTCCCCCACCTCCCACTCATGTCTCACCCCTCTAGCATCCATCTTCTCTGGGGCATCAAGCCTCCATAGAACCAAATATCTCCCCTCTCATTGAATCCAGATAAGGCAGCCCTATACTACATATTTAGCTGGATCCATTGACCAGCCCATTTATACTTTTTGGTTGGTGGTTTAGTCCCTGAAAACTCTGAGTAGTCCCGTTATTTGATACTGTTTCTCTTCCTATGGGGTTGCAGTCCCCTTCAGCTCCTTCAGTCCTTCCCCTAACTCTTCCACTGGGCTCCTGGACTCAGTCCAATGGTTTCCTGTGAATAACTGCATCTTACTTAGTCAGGTGCTGGAAGAGGTTCTGAGAAGACAGCCATACCAGGTGCCTATCTCCAAGCAGATCTTGGCATCAGCAATAATGTCAGAGTTTCATGTCTGTGGATGGAATGGATCCCACAGTGTGGTGGTCTCTGGATGGCCTTTCCTTCAGACTCTGCTCCATTTTTTGTCCCTGCATTTCCTTTAGACAGGAAAAAATCTGGGTTAAAATTTTTGAGATGGGTGGGAGGCCCCATCCCTCAACTGGGGGCCATGCCATGTCTGAAAGAAATCCAGAGACAAAAATGGAGAAGAGCCTGAAGGACAGGCCAACCAGTGTCAGTTGCAACATGGGATCCATCCTTGACACTATTACTGATGCTATGTTGTGCTTGCAGACAGGTGCCTAACATGGTAGTCCTCTGAAAGGTTCTACCAGCAGCTGACTGAGACAGATACAAGTACTTACAGCTAATGATTGGACTGAGATTCAGGGACCCCTGTGGGAGAGTTAGGGGAAGGATCAAAGGAACTGAAGGGGAATGGCATCCACATAGGAAGATCAAGAATATCAACTAATCTGGACCCCCCATGAACTCTAAGAGATTAAGCCACCTTCATAATTTTTGATCCAAAGTTGTTCTTGTCTGAAAGAAATCCAAAGAGCACACATGGGCTAGTAGATCCCTGGCACATATGTATCAGAGGACTGGCTCATCTGGCCTCAGTGGAGGAGGATGAGCCTATAGTCCTGTAGAGCTATGATGTGTCACTGAAACTCTTGGGGGGGACCTGGAGAAGAGCAACATTTAGGATGCAAATAAATAAATAAAATAGAATTAAAATAGGAATAAAATTAACACTGAAACACCCAAAAGTTGTTTTGTGTTCATAGAGATAGAATGTTGTATTTTTAAGGCATCATGTGTTAGTTTTTAATCCCATGTCATAATTACACAATCAATAGACTTTATTCAGCATATTTTCAGAATTGCTAGAATAAAGATTATTTAACTTTAAGTTTAAGAGCTCTAATGATATCCACCCCCCAAAGATTCCCCATTTGGGAAGCACTGGGCTGAGTTGTCCTTGTAGGAAGTTTCAGCACACTGCTGTGGATGAATGCAGTAGAAGAGGAGCAGGCACAAAGAGGCAGTTCAAGTTTTCTAAAAAGAGAAATTTGCTACCCCAACTGAATGTAACTGTCAACTGACTGTGTTCCTAACTCAAATTCATAAACAGGGATGTCAATTCCACTGCCCTCTTCTTGCACTGTAATAAAAGTAGAAGCAACAACATATCACCTTTAAAACATACCACCCTCAAGAGAATATAAAAATTACTGAACCTCACCTGATAAAATTTTAATAAAGGAAACATTAGCAAAACAAAACAAAAAGTTTAGGATTTTTTAAAAGCCTAAAGATAAGTGATATTTAATTTGACAGTGGCTTGTGTTGCACAGAAACTAGAATGTTGGAAGATGAGAGAAGCAGTGGGTTTGTCACGATATTAGACATGTAAAAATAGTGTTTGTCCTAGTTTTTACATGAGTGTGTTTCTTCTGCTAATTCACAGGTTACCAGGTTAGTGGAAAGCTCCAGAAATAACAGGAACCATCTGGATGGATGAAATACAAATGTAACTTTCTCAACAATGCACAAAATGTATAAATGCCTTTGAGCCTTTCTCTCTCCCTTCTGTCTTTCTTGTTTTGAGAATACTGGTAATGTTCTGGATCACTTGATCCCTTGATTTAGACCTGAGGTAAGGAAAAATATTATGATGGAAAATACTACTGGAAAAAGTTCTTCTAGTGATGATGGCTGAGCATAGAGAGACAGTAGAGGACTAGAAGCAAGATGTTCCTCAAATGCGTCCTTTGAAGGAATTGTTTTCTCCATTAAGGCTCCATGTCCTGCAGGACCAAATGTGTTCCAATTGTCACTGTCAATTGAGTACCAAGCCTTTGGTGTCTATTAGGACACACTGTGTTTTAAAACATAATGTATAGACATTAATTTATCTTTCTCTGTTTAATAATGTTACTAAGAATATTAGACACAGATTACAGACTCTCAGAATATTGTCTTCCATGAAATTCTTGCTAAGGTATTTTTCTCAGTATTGAGTATCTTATAAGTCTATTTAAAATTCATTTATAGGTGTAATTTCTTTATTCTAATGGCAAACTTTTGGCTATATGTGTGTCCTATTAATGTATATTTCTTAGTTATGTCTTATACTTTTACATTTATGGTTGGTTGTATTTTGAACAGAAATGTTAATTTTATTGAAATATGTTTTATACCTTCATTTTTATTATAAGAATGTAAATTTACACCTTATAACAATGCTGAAACAAGATAAAAATTAATTTTATCTACATAATTGATTGATTCATATTTTTACATATTGATCAATTTTACTCTTACATTTATGTGTATTTTAAAACTATCCTTTCTCACAATGAATTCCAAGGCATCTTTATTATAAGTCACAGGACCATTTATGTTGGCTTCTTCAGTTTCTGAAACCAGGTTTATGCTCATTTCTTTCTTCAAGTCCTTTAACTTAGCATTGTATCCATTTCGTAATTACTGAATATTTAAAATATTTTTTAGCCTCTAATGGGGAAGTGCTTTGCCAAGATGGCCTAGGTTATCAGAGTTGGTCTCCCTCGTCATTTTGAATTTATTTACTTTTAATCAGGTGAGAAAAAAAAAGAGGCTGGTTGAAATATTGTGACATATCATATTAAATAAATAATCCCTTATTTCTTCTGAGCACAGAGCTCCAATACACAATACTAGAATCCTGTGCATCTCTGTGCCATTGTACTTTCCTGCTGCAATGTTCTCTCTTCGCCTTACATGTCTTGTTTTTAAAATAAAACATTTAGTTATTTAATTGAAAAATATCAAAGTAGAATTGCATCACTTTACCCTCCCTTTCTTCTCTTCAGCTCTCCACACTACCTTCCTTCAAGCCCCTCACATCTCTACCCTGCTCAGGTTGATAGCATCTTCTTCGATTTTTATAGTTACACACACACACACACAGACACACACACACACACACACACACACACACATGCACACATGCATATGTACAAATATGTATAATTAAACCAGATCCTTAATTTTTAAATTCACATGTTTGGTTCTCTTGATATTATAACTTCATCTTGTTGTTGTCTCATAAAATATAAAAGCACAATGGAGTCTCAGCTCTAGTCCTTCAGTCAAGGACCTTGAGAAGATATCGTACACAATATCTTTTCAGAGAAGAACAAGTCAGGCTGACTTCAGATGACCTCTTCTGTTCTGGAGTATTCATCGATTTGTTTCTCATTCTTTAGGTAATATTCTCCTTTAAAAAAAAAAAACATTACTTGTAAAATTAATTCAGTTTCTTTTGGTTTTGATGAAGTATAATGTCTGCAGTACTTGCGTAGAAGCAGAAGGCAAATCCTTGCATCTTACACTTTGATGCTTCATGCTCATGCTCCCTTTGCTTCTATATTTTTCATAGATAATCAAGTGTTGTGAAAATAAACAGCCCATCCCACCTCACAGGTAAATAGCTCTCATTAACCTCAGTGATCCAACACATACACCAAAGCAGACATGACATTTAAAGGGCCTTTATTGAGAGATTCCAGCCAGAAGGTGAATGGGAGAAAGGAAGAGGTGAGTGGGCTGTGTGAGATTGAATAAAATTCACAAGTTAATCATATAAAACTTTCAAAATATTAAAAGTGTATGTGTCCTGACTAGTTTTATGTCAACTTGTCAAAAAGCTAGTATTTTTAGAATGGAAAGAACCTCAATTGAGTAAACACCTCTATTAGATCTGGCTATAAGACATTTTTTAAATTAATGATTTATGTAGGAAGGCCTAGCCCATTGTGGGTGGTGCCATCTCTGGGCTGGTAGCTCTAGAAAAGATCGGGCTGAACAACCCAAAATGGTCAAGTCCACAGCAGCACCACACCATACCCTGAGCAGTAGCACCACGCCATACCCTGAGCAGCAGCACCACGCCGTACCCTGAGCAGCAGCACCACGCCGTACCCTGAGCAGCAGCACCACGCTGTACCCTGAGCAGCAGCACCACGCCATACCCTGAGCAGCAGCACCACACCGTACCCTGAGCAGCAGCACCACGCCGTACCCTGAGCAGCAGCACCACGCCATACCCTGAGCAGCTAGCTACTGTCTCCATGTTTTTGTCCAGTTTGAGTTCTTGTCTGGATTTCCTTCCTAGATGAACAGTGATGTCAAGGTGCAAGCTGAATAAACCCTTTCCTCCCAACTTGATTTTTGTTATGGTGTTACATCACAGCAATAATAGCTATAACTTACCCAATTCATTTTCCTAGATTACATCAATCTTCTGAGACCAATATTACCATAGCAAACAACTCTTTAATATTTGTCTTGTTACAAATTAATTCAAAGTTTAAAAGAAAACACTTATTATTCCTAGGTCACAGATGCTCATGTTTAGCTTTATGAATGTCAACACTATCAAGTTGTATAGTTTTTCTAGTTACTGTATAAATTCAATAGTACCTTCTGCCTTTTCTTTGTCTGTCTTTGTCTCTTATCTAAAAGAGTAGCATCCCGTACCCTCAAGAAAGTACTGATCATTCCAAAACATGGGTCCATGTACTTTTTATATACAACTTAGTCTAGTGTCTGGCAGAATCTTGCCATAGCTCGCTGCACTGGGAGCCATATAACCTTACCTCAACCTCCATTTTCCTTCTTTAATTCTAATTCAGGGGAAATAAAATGCTATTCCAATAATCTTTAAATCAAGCATATTTAACTAACATTTTTTTCAAGAATACCCACAGTTTATATTAGATTAATTAAAAAGTTTATCTAGATTGGCCATAATGGTATCCCTAATTTTTAAAAAATTCATTCTTCCTCACATTTAGTTTGAGTAGTCTAGCTTTAAATTTCTCAACTTGCTCCATTCCACTTCTTCCCACTTCAACGGCTTCTGGCTATGTTATTGGCCTTTCCTAAATAATTTCTTCCAATTTATATCACTTGACTAATTATTACTTACCTATACGTTTTAAACTTCCATGTGGGCATTTCCCCATTGGAAGACTCACTCATTATTCTCAATTCTAAATATACCTCATTGATCTAAACTATATGCCTCCCAGTCTTCCTACTATAGAATTAAGAAGTAGTAATTTTGATTTTTTTATTGTTATCCCTTTCCCAGAATGCCCCCTTCCCTATCCTTACCCCTGCTTCTATGAGGATGCTCCCCCTCCCCCCACCCACTGCCACCTCACCTCCCTGGCATCCTCCTACACTGGGGAATCAAGCCTTCACAGTACCAAGGGTTTCTCCTATGGATACCATCCTCTGCTACATATACAGCTGAAGCCATGTGTCCCTCCATGTCTACTCTTTGGTTGGTGGTTGTCTTAGTCAGGGTTTCTATTCCTGCACAAACATCATGACCAAGAAGCAAGTTGGGGAGGAAAGGGTTTATTGAGCTTACACTTCTACATTGCTGTTATCACCAGAGGAAGTCAGGACTGGAACTCAAGCAGGTCAGGAAGCAGGAGCTGATGCAGAGGCCATGGAGGGATGTTCCTTACTGGCTTGCTTCCCCTGGCTTGCTCAGCCTGCTCTCTTATAGAACCCAAGACTTCCAGCCCAGGGATGGCACCACCCACAAGGGGCCCTCCACCCTTGATCACTAATTGAGAAAATGCCCCACAGCTGGATCTAATGGAGGCGTTTCCCCAACTGAAGCTCTCTTCTCTGCGATAACTCCAGCCTGTGTCAAGTTGATACACAAAATCAGCCAGTACAGTGGTTTAGTCCCTGGGAGCTCTGGGTGTGGTCTGGTTGGTTGATATTGTTGTTGCAACCTAGTCTGAGAAAATCCATGTCTTAGAATAGTTTAATTCCATCTATGGCCATACCACCTTGAACGCGCCCGATCTTGTCTGATATCGGAAGCTAAGCAGGGTCGGGCCTGGTTAGCACTTGGATGGGAGACCACCTTGGAATACCGGGTGCTGTAGGCTTAAAAAAAAAAAAAGAATAATTTAATTCCTATACACTCATCACATAGTTTCAGAAAGTTTCCAGGTTTGGAAAAAATTTATATTCTCTATATCTCTATGCATATTTCATTCATTTGGATTATTTTAAGACATTTTAATATGAATCTTTAAAAGATGAGAATATTTCTTTTTAAATGATTATTTTAATACCTATATTTATGATATTTTCATATTTTATCATTTTACATTCCTATAAAATGCTTATTGCTTGTTTCCACTTGCATTTCCATGCTCTCATAAAATGAATATTTTTTATATATTGCTAATAATTAATGTCACTCTTAAATACCCATTTAGTCAATTATCTTTCTTGTCATTTGCCTATTGAAGAATTCCAACCTAATTGCACTTGTTCATTTTAAAGTTCATTTGATTATACTTTTACTGTACAATTTTGACATTTCACATAGTGCTCTTTCATCATGCATTCTAAGATGCTGCATGGCCAACCATTCCTTATAACATCCTGGACTTAACTGATTTTTTTTTCATGTAATATGACTATGAAATTTGTAGAATATTATTTTTAATGAATTACATAAATTTCTGTGAAAAAAGATCTATCAAATGATAAACAATAATAAACATGTAAATATTTGCAATTTGATCACCATTAAGTGGTGGTTAAGAAATATCAGATAATACATTTAAACTATGCCCTCTGATGGATTGGCTAACACACAGCAGGGTTGTGGTATTTTTATTTTTAAAGGAGGACATTGTCCTATAACATGAGAAGCCAGAATGTGGTCTAGCATTTAACATGCTCAGTTAACTGTAATCAGGACATTTTCTTTGTTCAGTAAGAAGAAATCATCTTTGTGATTAACATAAAAGTAAGCCTGCATGCTTTTTTGTTCTTCCTGTTGTTTGATCCAAATGCTGTCAAATAGACTCTATTTCCCCACCATCTTTTTTTCAATTAATATCTTTTAGTGTTTACTCTCATTTTATTTTCTATTCTTTCACTTCTGATTTATATATATGTACATATATTTATATATATACATATATATACTAGATATTTTCTTTATTTACATTTCAAATGTTATCCCCCTTCCTTGTTATGTTATTTCTGCCTTTCTGACCTCACCATGCAAAGACAGGACCAAGTTAATAAAGTATATATGCTCATGCCTGCCTGCTGCCCGCTCTGTTACCATAGGTCCATTCCGTGGTAATTTGACAAATCATATAAGCAGAAGTCATTTGTCAGAAATACATTTATTGGAATCAGGGTTACTTTATGTGCAGGAGTTGCTGGATTGGTTTGCAGGCTCTCACTAAATAATTCATCAAATCCTGATTTGCTAGAAACGTAACACAACAGAAACATATAATAAAATTAAACAAAATTCTTCTGTCTTGTAAAAGTACTTCTAAGGATATGTAATTATATATCATTGTCATACCATAAATACTATTATGCTGAATTCAGTACTTGAATATGTACAGATGTGTTTCAAAATACATACCATAAATATTGATTAGATGTTGTGCCTGAGTTCCAAAATAGTGGTTTTTTTAAATTTTTTATACACATTAATTTTTATCTCTTCTTCATGCCAATAAAGGGAACAGCATCAAATTATCTTCCTCAAAAATGGAAACCCCAAGGTCTGACACTATTACTGATGCTATGGAGCCCTCACAAAAAGGGGCCTATCATGACTGCCCTGCGAAAGACCCAACAAGCAGCTGAAAGAGTCAGATGCAGATATTTGCACCCAACCAATGGACAGAAGCTGCTGACCCCTGTGGTTGAATTAGGAAAAGCTGGAAGAAGCTGAGGGAGGAGGGTGACCCTGTAGAAGGATCAGCAAGCTCAATTAATCTGGACCCCCGAGATCTCTCAAACATTGGGCCACCAACAGGCAGCATACACCAGCTTATATGAGGCCCCCAACACATATACAGCAGAGGACTGCCAGGTCTGGGTTTAGCCAGAGAAAATGCACCTAACCCTCAAGAGACTGGAGGCCCCTGGGAGTTTGGAGGTCTGGTAGGGTAGGGGGTGGGGAGTGGGGACATTCCTGTGGAGACAGGAGGGCAGAGAGGAGGTATGGATGTGGAACAGTTGGAGGGAGGACCGGGAGGGGAATAAAATCTGGAGTTTAAATAAATAAATAAATAAATAAACAAACAAATAAATAAATATAGACTTAACAACAACAAAAATGGAATCCCTGTTCCTCTCGGAGCTGCTCCCTGAAGTCTAGCACACAGGCCTCTGAAATGCTGGGCTCAAGATGCTTCTTGGTTTGTATTTTAACAGCGTTTAAGTAAAATCTGCTGAAATATCCCTCTGTTTCACTGTTAAAATGAAAATTCTACTCTACCTTAAACTTATGAAGCAAAAAGCAAACAAACATACAAAAACTCTTCTAAAAGTTATCAACTGTGTACACTCCCAGGACAGGACAGCAAAGTTCGCTGTTAGCAAACGTGTGGCCCAGACTGCAGGATGGATAGCGAACGAGCATTGCTTTCGTAAAACCTCCTTGGGAGTCTTCTTCCAACCACCTTTACGAGAACTGTCTTCAGCCCGCCCTCATGTCTTAACTTTGTATTTTCAAATCCCGTAATTCATACAAGTATTTAAATCTTATCTTTGTTTTAATTATTTAGTGACTAATCAGTTTTATATGGTCATAACATCTGAACAGAGGTTTTACTTCTGGTTTCTAAGATTTATTTTACTTTTTTGCAATGTGCGATGTTGTGTTTGTGTGTGTGTTTCTGTGCAAAGATATGCTAAGATATGTGTACACAGAAGTCAGAAGACGTCACCCACAGAACTAAAATCTCAGGCTTCTCAGCCGGTCACAGCTTGTTAGAGGGATGCTGAGACCTGAACCCCACTACTCCTGATTGTGACTATTCAGTCATCTCAGCCCCGCGAACAGGATCTCCCATTTGTGTTTGAGTGTGTACCTTCTTGCCTTATATTAGTGTTAACATAGTTTTGGGTAATACAGTCTATGCAGGCTACACAACTGGAAATTTAAATCCAAAGCATTTTATTTTGTTTGTTCCATAATAATCAGTGTCACCTAATTTGTTGCTATAGCAACATAATGGTAAGTGCCTACTGGTGTAGCACTTGAGAAGCAGCAATAAGGAAATTACAAATTCCAAGACTATCCTCTGGTTATAGAGTATGAACCTATCTCAGTGAAAGAGAACACAAAACAACACTAGCAAAATAAAACACACAAATAAAAAAATTAAAAAATCCATAAAAAATAGGGTTTCCAGTATACCGTTTAGATATGGCTAAAATCGTTTCAGATTGTACCTCTATCTAATAAAATTGTCTAGTGACTTTATTATTTTTACATAGACAGTCTAGGTTTTAAAACTTGTTTTACAAAAATTCCAAATGTTAAGTGTTTAAAACTTTCCTTTGTAGAGCTTTCTCAGGCTCTTGGTTGAGTTTCTTATAAAGGATTTCATTTTTAAGCAGTTGTCAGTGTAATTATTTTCCCAATACCTTAGCATAGTTTTCACTGGATCATAAGATGTTGACTAATTTCCATGTTACTTGTCTATCTTATTACTGTATTGGGAATATTAACCACCTCTACTAGTTTCCAAGTGCATTGTTTAAGATGTTATTTTTAGAAGCAGATTATTTGTAAATTAATAAATTTTTATTTTTTACTCATAGTTGCAACTCTCTCCTCTCATCTTATAGCTTATAGTAAGACTACAAACCTTGTATCAGATAATAGGGTAGAAGTTTAATATCTTTTCTTTGTTCTAGTCTTAGTGGAAATTCTTTAAATGTTTGTCCATTTAGCATATTAGTGGCCATATTTTAGTGTCTATAGAATGTATTACGTTCAGATATGTTTCTTCCACAACCAGTCTCTTCAAAGCTTTTATCATGACAGGAAGTTGAACTTGTCAAATGTTTTTTGTCATCTATTAAGATGATAGAGACCACCTTCAGTAGGTACATAGGCATGGTCCCTGGTTGAGGGATAGGGCCACCCACATATCGCAAAATTTTTAACCCAGAAATGTTCCTGACTAAAGGGAAGACAGGGACAAAAATGGGGCAGAGACTGAAGGGAAGGCCAAACAGAGACCACCTCACCTAGGCATCTATCCCAACTGCACACCAATCTCCCAATCTATCGCTGGTATCAAGAAGTACATGTTCACAGGAGCCTGGTATGGCTGTTCCCTGAGAGGTTCTACAGGCACCTGACAAATACAGTTGAAGATACTCACAGCTAACCATCTGACTGAGTCTGTGGACCCCAATGGAGGAAGCGCTAGGCAAAGGACTGAAGGAAATAACAGGGATTGAAACCCCATAGGAAGAACAATATGAACCAACCAAACCACCCAGAGCTGCCAGAGACTAAACCCCCAACCAAAAGTACACATAGAGGGATCCATGGCTCCAGATACATATGTAGCAGAGGATGGCTTATGTGACATCAATGGGAGGGGAGGTCCTTGGTCCTGTGGGAGGATTGATGCTCCCCACATCAAGGGGTTCCTAGAGCAGTGAGGCAGAAGTGTGTGGGTAGGTGGTAAATCACCCACATAGAGGCAAAGGGGAGGGGAGGGAGACAGAATGGAGGTTTGAGAAGGGGAACCAGAAAGGGAGACATCATTTGAAATGTAAATGAATAAAATGAGTAATAAAAAAAGATGATTTTATGATTTCTGTCTCTAACTTCATTCATATGATGAATGGCATTTATTGATTTCCATATGTTGAAATGTTCTTGCATCTTTTCAATGCTGAACTTGGCCATATAGACTGATCCTTCTAGAAGAAATTCACTGAGAATTCTATGCATTATAATTTATAAGTATAATTTTATCATATTCATTCTCTTTCCCCAATATCTCCCAGATACACCCAGTCACAATTTTTCTCACCCAATCTTGTGTCCTTTCTTTTTTAAAACCATGCAGACCTATTAACACTGGGTACATATTCTCCAGCATGCATCCGTTGACTCCAGTGTTCAAGACCCACACAGAACCATGCCTTCACAAAACAAGCCCCCTTAGTAAGTCTGCCTTACCTCCCTCAGCAGTTTTTCTTCTATATTCATCCTGCAAATTTCACTGTGCCACTTTTAGCACCTGAGTAATATTTGAGTATGTATATGTACCACATTTGTCTATCCATTCTTTGGATGAGGGGCATCTAGATTGTTTCCAGTTTGGTTATTGTGAAACAAACTGGATTGAACATTGTTAAGTGGCCTTGTGGTAGGATGGAGCATATCCTGGAAGGGTAGAGCTGGATTTTGAAGTAAATATATTCCCATCTTTCTGAGGAACAGCTTTATTGATTTCCAAGGTGGCTGTACACATCTGCACTCCCACCAAAAATGGAGGAGTGTTCCGTTGCTTCACATCATTGCTGGCATGAGCTTGCATTTGTGCTACTGATCTTAGCCATTCTGACAGGTGTAAAATGAAACCCCAAAGTAGCTTTAATTTGCATTGCCTTGATGGTAAAAAAAAAAAATGTTGAACATTTCTTTATGTGTTTCTCAGGTTTTTGAGAATACTCTGTTGAGAATTCTCTGTTTATATCTGAATCCCATTTTTTAATTTATTTATCCATTTGTTTGTTTGTTTGTTTTAAACTCCAGATTTTCTTCCTCTTCCAGTCCACCTTCCAATTGTTCCATACCCAATACCTCTTTCCCGCTCCCCACCAACCACCCTGGCTCCACGATGATGTCCCCACACCCCACCCCCACTCCCACCCACCATACCTCTCAACTCTACATTACTAATAATTCCTTAACTGGCATGGGACCTCATGACTGCCTTCTCTTTCCATGATAGAATTCTGTGTAGATTGTCCTTTTCAAGTATTTTGCCTGCTGTCACCACCACGTTGAGTTTATATGCAAAGCTGCTGCTCTGGGCACCTATAAGCCAAGGTTTCACTGCCCCAGTCTACTGCCTGCCTCTCTTACACGCTCAGTCCCTCTACCAAAATGATCCCTGAATGTTTTGAAGAATGGGTGTGACGTCGATGCACCCCTTAGTCTTGTTGCCTGCACCATGCTCGCTCAGCTGTGGGTTTTTGAGTTAACCACCACTGACTCCAAACAGCTGCTCAGACGAGTGCTGAGAGAAGAGTGACCTGTTTGATGTGTTCTTAAATTTGGTTTTGTGAGTGCTTTAATGAGAATATTTTATTAAAATTCACAAAGATTTTCACATTTTAAATATAATTTTAATTCTTCTGGTGAATTTGAAAAAAATCTGTAACACTTTGTCATTTGGGCACATGTGGAACTTTTCCTATTGTTTTGTAAATAATTTTCACCATAATAGGCAAATTGTTCCTTTGATTGTACTGTGAGCTGTAAGACTGTCTTCATTGTCTCCATTCTGACATTCATTTATTTATTTATTTATGGTAATTTATGCTCAATATTAATTACATATAGGAGTGCATATATTTCATAAACATAAAACAAAACTCAAAATCTAAACATCTTTGATAAATGTAAAGATAAAAAGAAATTTAAAATTTATTTATGATTTCTGGCATGAATCTACTTACTTTATTGCCTATATTTCAAAATTGAACTTTAACAGGTTTTTTTTAGTTCATTATATGAACCATGAATTCTACCATTTCAATTTTCAATAAAAGTCCCTTAACACCAATCCCAATTCACTATACCAAATTAAAACCAAAACTGATATGTACATATATATATGTATATGTACATATATATGTGTGTGTATCTTATATATGTAATATAATGTATACATTATTTTAATACTAATAAAACTATGAGTCACTTAAATTATTTACTGATCCTCTATTTCTGAATATTGGCCAATATACTTTACTAGTTCTTATTTCCTTCTCTGATTAAAAGGAAAACACAAAACAAAAAATATATGCAGAACTTTTCTGAACTTCTCCATGTTAAATATGTTCTGGTGATTTTCTTTTTATTTTTTATGATTATCTTTATTTATTTATTTATTTATTTATTATCGGTTATTTTATTTATTTACATTTCAAATGTTATCCTCCTTCCTAATTTTTCCTACACAATCCTCTATCCCCTCCTCTTTAACCCCTGCCTCTATGAGGGTGCTCCCTCACCTGCCTACCCACCCCTGCCTCAGCTGCCTAGCATTCCCCTATCCTGCACAGGACCAAGGGGCTCCCCTCCCAGTGATTCCATATAAGGATATACTCTGCTGTATAACCAGCTGGAGACATGTCTACCCCTTGTGTACTCTTTTGTTGGTGGTTTAGTCCTTGGGAGCTTTGGGGGATCTGGTTGGTTGATATTGTTGTTCTTCCTATGAAGTTGCAAACCCCATAAGCTTCTACAGTTCTTGCCCTAACTTCCCCATTGGGGTCCTTGAGATCAAGCCATTGTTTTGCTGGGTACTGGTCTAGCTCAGGGCAGAGCTATACTGGGCTCCTGTCAGTAAGCACTTCTTGGCATCATCAATAGTGTCTGGGTTTGGTGTTAGCAGATGGAATGGATCTCTGGGTAGGGCAGTCTCTGGATGGCCTTGATCTCCCATGCTCGTGGGTAAAATAATTAACATACTAAAAATGCTCATCTTACCTAAAGCAATCTACAGATTCAATGAGATCCTCATCAAAATTCCAACTCAATTCTTCACAGAGATAGAAAGAGCAATTCTCAAATTTATCTAGAATAACAAAAAACCTAGTGTATCAAAAAAACATTCTTAACAATAAAAGAACTTCTGAGGGAATAATCATCCCTGATCTCAAGCTACATTACAGAAAAATAGTGATAAAGACTGCATTGTATTGGTACAGAGACAGACAGGTAGATCAATCGAATAGAATTGAAGACCCAGAAATGAACCCACAAACCTACAGTCACTTGATCTTTGACAAAGGAGCCAAAACAATCCAGTGGAAAAAAGAGTATTTTCAACAAATGGTGCTGGTTCAACAGGAGATCCATTCTTTTCTCCATGTACAAAGCTCATGTCCAAGTGGATCAAGGACCTCCACATCAAACCAGATACACTTAAGCTAAGAGAAAAGAAAATGGGGAAAGCCTGGAGCACATCACAGGGGAAAATTTCCTGAACAGAACACCAATAGCTTATGCTCTAAGATCAAGAACTGAGAAATGGGACCTCATAAAGTTGCAAAGCTTCTGTAAGGCAAAGGACACTGTCAATAGGAAAAAACGGCAACCAACAGATTGGGAAAAGATCTTTACTAATCCTATATCTGACAGAGGGTTAATATCCGATATATACAAAGAACTCAAGAAGTTAGACTCCAGAGAACCAAATAACCCTATTGAAAATGGAGTACAGAGCCAAACAGAGAATTCTCAACTGAGGAATCTCAAATGGCTGAGAAGCACTTAGAGAAATGTTCAACATCCTTAGTCATCAGGGAAATGCAAATCAAAACAACCCTGAGATTCCACTTTACACCAGTCAGAATGGCTAGGATGAAAACCTCAGGTGACAGCAGATGCTGGTGAGGATGTGGCGAAAGAGAAACACTCCTCCATTGATGGTGGGATTGCAAACTGTTCTGATGACTTTCATTTAAATCTTCCAATTTAATTAATTAATTACCTCAATTAAATCTTTAATTTAATAAAATGTAGCAATTTCATACCCATGCAACACTGAATTCATGATTAGATTATATTTAAGTAATAAACTAAATTCTGATTATAATGTAGAATTTTACTTTTAAATAAAAATAAATATATATATTAATGTATAAGAAAATTAATATAATTAATTATACTCATTTCATAACTAGTATTCTATAATATTTAGTATAACACTATAATAATATAAATTAATATATTATAAACAGAGAATTCTGTCTGAGACAACTATATTTAATCGAGTATAAATTAACATAATTAATGTAAAATTATTTACTCTCATCTCTTCTTGAAGGTACTTGTATGTAAGCATGTAGTTAAAAATAGTCAAAATTTATAATAAATCAAAGGCAAATATATTTCATGAATATGCATATGAGGTATAGTGGTATAGCCCTATAATCTTAACCATTGTGGAAGCAAAGCAGAGCATCACCTCAAGTTTGAATGAAGCCTGTTAGGTGTACAGAATATGTTTCAGGACAACTAGGGCTGCATAGTCAGTGTTAGTCTACACACACACACACAGACACACACACAAACACACACACAAACATGCACACACACTTCAACATCTAATAATTCAGAAATATCAAAAGCTGAAATCATTGTACTGTTCTGAATAAGTTAGGCTAGAAAGGAGTCAGAAAGAAGGAGGTAGTTCTTAGTGGTTTAAGTTGGTGCAGATAGGTCAGTCTTCATTTGTGTGTGGGATGGGTTTGTTTACTTTTGAGATTGTATTTTAATTATATCACTTCTCCCTTCTCTTTCTTCCCTCCAAACCTTCCCATTTACTTCTGTCCTCTCTCCTTCAAATTTTTAGCTTTTCCTCCCATTAATTTTTGTTGCATGAATATGTATGTTTGTATATACATGCATATTCTTACATATAACCTCTTAAGTCCATGTAATATTACTTGTATGCATATTTTCATGGATAACTCCTTTGCACTGGACAACCAATTGGCTTGCCTTCCCTATGGAGCATCACTCTGCTCCCAGCTTTTCTCAGTCCCAAGTAGTTCTTTCATCAGGTTTTAGTCTCATTGATTTTCACTTTTGCAAGTTCTTTGTGCCTCCTGGGTCACCTCATGGTTTTTGGCAGTCATGTTGGTGAACTTTTTGCAGTTATAGTTTTCCATGTTATTAGGAAACACTATTACAACAAATTTTTTGATCCTTTATCTCTTACAACCTTTGTACCACCTTTTTTGCAAGGTTCACTAAGTGGTAGGTGTGGAAATGTTTAATAAATGCATTCAGTGATACTTGGATCCACAACATTACATAGAGACTGGTTGTGTTTTTGTTTATATATATTGGAAATTTTATGCATTTACATTTCAGATGTTCCCCCTTTTCCCAGTTTCCCCTCTAGAACCCTTCTCTACCCACCCCCTCCCAATACTTCTATGAGGATGCTCCCCCTTCCACCCAGCCATACCCACCTTACCGCCCTGGCATTCCTCTACACTGGGGAACTGAGCCTTCACAGGACCAAGGATTTTTCCTTCTACTGATGCCAGACAATGCCATCCTCTGCTACATATTCAGCTAGAGCCACAGGTGCCTCCATGTGTACTCTTTGGTTGATTGTTTAGTCCCTGGGAGCTCTGGGGAGTCTGATTGTTTGATATTGTTGTTCTTCCTGTGGGGTTGCAAACCTATTCAGCTCCTTCAGTGCTTCCTCTAACTCCTCCAGTGGGGACCCAGTGCTAAGTCCAATGGTTCGATGCAAGCATCTGCCTCTGTATTTGTCAGACTCTGGCAGAGCCTCTCAGAAGACAATTATAACAGGCTTCTGTGAGCAAAGAACTTCTTGGCATCCATAATAGTGTCTGGGTTTGGTGTCTGTATATGGGATGGATATGCAAATGGGGCAGTCTCTGGATGGCCTTTTCCTGTGGTTGTGCTTTTCTGTAGTGATATTTGGTCTTTGAAACAGACAGAATGTAGTTAATTAGGGGTAAAGACGACATTTACCTCTGAGTATAAATACAAATGTTTCCAGGTTGCCATTGGGGACTATGTGTGTTTAGAAAATCAGGGGTTTTAGGTTGTCATCCAATAGACATGACTTCACTAGCACGAAGTCGTTAGTGAGGTTTCAGGTACCAGGTATGATATCTCTAGTTTCTGTTTGCATTGTGGTCTTTAATGTTAACCCCTACTGGAGCTGTAGGCTTACTGTGCCATGCTGGTCACTGGTGTGATTGATAGTTATAATAGCTTGTATTCAACTTCTGATACTGTAAAAGCTAATTCTCAAGGAGGATATTCAGGCCAGTTCCAAATGAAGAGTTCTTCTGCTTCTGAGTCTTGTTTCTGAAATGCATGGCAGGGAAAGACTATTTTACAATGCCTCTTGGCCAGTCCTGGCCAACAATTAAATGGAGGATGATTTTTTTTCTTTTTTTTTCAGAGGGGAAACTGGGAAAGGAGATATCATATGGCATGTAAATAAAGAAAATATCTAATAAATAAATAAATAAAAGGAGGATTTCTTACATATGGTGTTAAGGTTTGTGTTAGATGGACTTTGACTCTTGGAGTTACCATTGTCAGCCAAGATGAGATAAACTCATTAAAGTAATATATACATATTTACATCTATATACTGAATTATGTCCATTTTTTAGAAAAATAGTTAATCATATGCTTCCTTTTTCATCCATCCACAGTGTTATTTAACCTATCTCTCTTCTTTTTCTACACCTGTCTTCTCCTTCCATAAAAAGCTCCTCATTTCCCATATCAATTCACTGGTAGCCTCTTATTGTTAGTAATTTAAAAAAGTATTAAAACCAAAGGGGGTACAAAAAAGAAAAGGGGAAAATATTCAGAATAGGCAAAATCTTGTGTCTGTGCAGTACTAGTCTACATCAGTTGGGTACAGAGCTCCAACTGCAGAGCAAGGAGAAGTAAATTTGGAAACAGAGACTGAAGCCTGGTCAGGGAAATCTTTTAGTCAAATGTTCAGAGGGTAAGAAACCAATAACTTTTTGAAAATGTTGGAGATAATATAGTCTTTGTCTCATAACACTAGTCATGTAACAAATTTGAGAGATGTAGTCATTGATTCTTCTATAGGGAGATAACTATATATTTGAAGCATCTCTTGTTCATATATTTTGTGTATATGTCATGGGTTGTAGAAATTGTTCCATTGAAAATACAAAGATTCTTTTCAGAGGCTGAGAAATGTTATCCTTAAATAACTCATAATCAGTGGCTATGAACCTTTCCACTTTGATTTTGTGTTTTGAACAATACTATTCAAAATCCTAGGATGCTCCTTTCTTTCCACAGAGACATATGAGAGAAATCAAAGTCTACATTTCTGAGGTCCCCTTGAACTCTGTCTGGTTTCTGGATGGACATAATGTAAGGACTATTTTCAGGTGGGGAAAAGAGGACTGTGCTATATCTGTTTTGTTTGCTGAGCATTTTTATGAACCTTCCTGGAAGACATTTAGCCACTCATGCATTAAAATAAATCTATAATGTAAATTTAATTTGCTAAAAAGCTTATATATAAATAACCAAACCACATTATAATCAGTATTTTAAGCTACCATAATTATGTGATGCTAGCCAGGTGAATAGGGCAAAGAATTGAATCCAAATGCCTGTGACATTCTGCCCTGCTCCTAACTACATGCCTTCTTTCTGAACTTCTGAGGATGCAGTTTATGTTTTAGCTATTTTCTTTACTTAGGAGGGGAAAGGGAATTTATTACTGAAGGCTCTGACTTTCAATGTTCAGAATTGACATTTTAATTTAGCACCTGAACATCCATATTCATTTATTTCCACTTGCTATAATGAGAATGACCTCTTGGGGAAACGGGATTTTCAGGAGGTATACTTCTTGAGTGACAGATGACAACAGGAGATTTACTAGAATAAATAAGCTAGAGATTTCACCTCTGCCTCTGCTACTGAGAGGGGAAGGTAAATTTTGTATCTTCTCATGCTCATGACTACCATAAATTAGTAAAATTGAGGTAGTAGTTCTGTACACAAGAATACAATCCCCAAAGTTCCCAGGGATTAGAGTATACATGGGAGAACCCATGGCTCCAGTTGTATATGTAACAGAAGATTGTTTTATTAGGCATCACCGGGAGGGGAGCCCCTTGGTCACTTGGAGGATCTATGACCCAGTGTAGTAGAATGCCAGGGCAGTGAGGCAGGAATGGGTGGGCAGATGGGGAGAACTCTCATAGAGGGGGAGGAAGGATGGGAGAGGGGAATTGTGAAGGGGTAACAGGGAAAGGGGATAACATTTGAAATGTAAATAAATAATATTCAATAAAAAAGGAAAAGGGACCTGATAACAAACCTTGTTTATGCTTATGTAATAAAGAATGAGGGACCACAGTCAAACTTAAGTTTACATAAAAATCACATAGACTGTATAGTATCATTCTAATATTGCCATGTTGCTTCTCTAGGGTCTTTTGATGACAGGGAAAAGTAAGAGAAAAATTTGGATAATACAACTTGTTTAAGAGCAGAGACCTCCTTCTGTTAAATGAGGAGTTGATGCAGACACACTTCCTGGGCCCTTGGCATGAAACCATGTCTACATTGTAGAAACAACTTACCCAGTAGCCTGTACGAGGCAATGAAGACACTGTCTTTTAAATATTTTTTGATAATGAGTTCATGCTTCTGCATCTAAAGTCTTAGGTCCAGAGTCTGAGGGTCAGGTCAGGACTATGTTTCTCATCATGGTTGTAAGTTCTTATCACTCTGATTAAAGGGATATCCTAGACCATCATACTTTCTATTCCTCTTTTATACCTCCTTTTCATTTTGAGATGTAGATATCACAAAATAAGACACTGAGAAGCAACTGTACATGTGAGAGAATCAGAACATTTCCATGCATGTCTCAGAAAAGAAGCGAAAGTGTATAAAATATGTCAGGCCAACTCTTGGGAAAGAAATAGTCATATTAATAAGATAACACACACACACACACACGCACACACGTACACACATACACACACACACACACACACACACACACACACACACAAGAAAATACTGAACCAGGAAATGGAGAAATTAGCCCCAAGAGTTTATATATCGTAAAAAAATTTCCAGTACTCAGTTAAAAATTATAAAGCTTAAAAAAAATTGGAAGTAGAAGACAGCCAAAGGAGACAAGGATGCAAACCATAACTGTAAATAACCCAGAAAATTGGAATAATACTTTACTAATGTCCAAAAGTTTGTTTGTGTGTTTGCTTATTTGAGACTGGGTCTCACATACTTCTGCCTGCTCTGGAACTATGTATACCAGACTAGCCTTGAACTTAGAAATCTGCCTGACTCTGCCTCCCAAGTTAACTTGGGACTAATGGCATGTACCAGTATGTCTGGCTTTAGAAATTATGATTTTTTTTTAATTCAAGAAATGAAATATGAATGGTACAGTAATATCATCAATATAGTTTAGCCTACATATATAAAAATAATAATAAATGTATTCAAAGTTAATATGGATATGGAAGTGATATGTGAATGAACACTTATGTGAAACAATAGTGTTTAAATTTTATCCTATGACTATAAAGAGTAATAGAATGAAAAGTTCAAATTTAAAATCTAAAACTGAGCTATAAACAATCAGGAAAAAACAATGTCCACCAATTAATACAAGGCCAACTTCTTTGACTTAAAGGACAACCTAATTCTAGGCCAATGAGGAATACATAATTAGACTGTGTCTAAAAATCAATGTAAAAGTAAACAAGAAGAAAAAAAATCCTACTTTTATAACTTAGTATTGTATCAATCAGAATACCTTAAATAAACAAAAGATAAAAAATGCTATTGTGGATGTAATAAAAGGAGAAGCCAAATTAACTGTTAATGGTAATACAAACTACTATAACCCCTGTAGATATGTTAGGAGCTTTCCCCAATGTTAAAAATGCGACTATAGTACTCCTTAGTATGTACCCAAGGGATTCTCAAGATTAGTCCAGTGATACTTGCTCAGATTTGTTCATTACTACACTTAACACAAAAGACAGGAAATGGAGAGGTTATCTGACCATCAATTAATGGACACAGAAGGGAATTTTTGTAAACCTTCACTATATAATAGTAGTCATGTAAAGAAAAATGAAACTCACATGTATGTATGTAATTATTCTACAGGAGGGAACATAGAAAGACAAAAGCTGCATGGTTTCATTCAATGTGGAAGCAACCTTTGAATTTTTGGAATGTGTGTTTAAATTGGAATACCCATGAAAGGTAGACAACTAGTAATGTGGAATGGAGTATTTCAAGGGTGGCAGATAATAGTACATTAGTGACGTGAGTAAAAGAAGGAAGAAATATAAATCAGAAAGATAAATAGGGTCAAGGTTAGAGGGCAGTGAAGATGGAGTGCATGGAGACTGGTAACTATTAATATGTTTGAGTAGATGGTTCTACACATACATATACAGGCAGCATTAGGTTGAATTTTAGCTGTTTAAAAGAGCATGCCAAAGGAGAGATGCATGGGTAAAAATCTTGAAGGAGAAGAATGAATGTAATTTGATCTAAATAGATTTTATACATCTGTGATTTTTTTTTAACCTCAGGGGGTGGGAGATTGGGGGAAGGACCTTCTAGAAAGCACCAGAGACCTAGGAGATGAGAGTCACTCTCTTCCATAAGCACACCATAGCATCAGTAGTAGTATCATGCCTTGGAGCCTCTCCTTGAGATGGATCCCAAGTAGGGCCAGTAACTGGATCTCCTTTCCCTCAGTCTCTTCTCCATTTTGTCCCTGCAGTTCTTTTGGACAGGAACAATTCTGGGTCAGAATTTTTTACTGTGGTATGGCAACCCCATCCCTCCACTTGAGGCCCTGTCTTTCTACTGGAGGTGGCGTCTACAATTCCCTCTCCCCACTGTTGGGAATTTCATCTAACACTTGGACTCCTGAGATCTCTCAGATCATCTTACATTTTTAATTCTAAGAAAAATATTAGGAAATACCTTCAGAGTTTCTATAACTCCTATTGAGAGCAACATGACAAAATATGAGAAAATAATGATCAAAATCTTTTTTTTTTCAGTTTTTTGAATGAATCACATGGGAAGAAACAAACTGGACATAGCCACTGAGTGTATGAAAGTGCCCCAACCTGCAGGACTTAAACAACAAGGTTCTCCAGGGAAGGGAGCAACAATGACAAACTTGGGATCAGAAGACACAAAGGAAGGAGACAAAACAAAAAATTCTGTACAAGTCTCAGTTTACTCTAGGGAAACAAAGAGCTTTTAAAGCTATAGACCATAAAGGTATTTGCCCAGGTGTACGGGCCAAACCAGTATTATTGCTTGGTTAATGTAATTGGAATGTCCCCATTGTAAAATGTCCACAAAGGAATGTCCTCATTGTAAGGTGTCTGGAAAGCTCCCTATCATAAAATATCCAGAGTCAATTGCAGAAACGGAAGCAAGATAGTGGAAGAAACAAAGGAGTGTTAGTTAATAGATGATGCCCCAGGGACAAGATGGAGACTGAGATGACAGGGGCTTTTGGGACTCAACAGGTCCCCCATTTTTGTATACAAACACAAGGTGTACTTAAGGTAGCAATGTCTAAATCAGCTTGTCCCTAGAGACTCCAAGGGTACTGTGCCTGTCTTAGGTAAGAGAGGTTGCAAGGACAGTCATGTCACGAATGGTCTGACCCATCATAGGCGGGACCTGATCAATTTACTGAGGTTCCCTGTCTTAGGTTGCCATTCATACTAAGAGCGGCTTCCTCTTCTCAGTTGCCTGTCCCTGACTAGCCAGTCCATCACACTGGAAAAGTGAAGAGCCACGCATGAGCTGGGTTATTTTAAGGGTTGTTTGTAAGAATGTCATCAAAACCATCTCCCAGATCTGACATTGCCAGATGGTAGTAATGAATCTGCAAGGGCTGGGCCTTAGTAGCATCTATTTGTCCCTTAATAAAGGCCATAAAGAAAAGGTCCTAGTGATAGTAGAATTAGTAAGCCAAGCACTGGACCAAGGAAGGGGAGAAGGTAGAGAAGAATTCCATTCCAGGCACTCCACATGGGGTTGTCCAAGAGTTCCTGATGTCTCTTCTCTAATTCTTGTTGGTGTTTTCGGATTCAGTCATGCACAATCCCGTATTTGCATAAAAACAGTACTTTTCCTGTCACCATTGTCAGGGCACTCAGCAGGCTAACAAGTCAGCAAGTCTCACCAATCACTCTGGCAGCTAGCAAGCTCCTGCAACATTCTGTGGGAAAAACACAAACATGCCCTCCTTCCCAAATTAAATACCTGATCAGGATTATGCCATATGCCAACAAGTGGATCCTTCCATCTCACCTAGGCATGAGTATGCCTAGTTGTAAAATGCTATAGACCCTCAGCAAAGAGTTCCTTGGCATCCAAATTTTAAAATTTAAAAAAATAAAAAGCATTATTTAAATAATGTGTACGGGGTTATAATCCCCCTCTTTTGTTTTTCAAAGCCAATTTTTCAGAGTGCCATGCACACATTTAACAATTCTTTGTCCCTGAAAATTATAAGGAATCCCAGTAATATGAGTAACATTAAATTGTTGACAAAACATCTAAAATGCTTGACAGTAATAGCCAGTCCATTATCTGTTTTAATCAGATTAGGAACACCAAGCACAGAAAAATAATGTAGGTAATAATTACAGTTTTAGTTACTTTTCCTGTTAAGCCAATGGCAACTAGAAAGTCTGCAAAGGTATCAACAGTCACATGTGCATATTTCATTCTTCTAAAATCAGAAATTTGAATATCCATTTTGAATAATCGATTAAGTATAAGTCTCGAGAATTAACACCATTAGTGGTACAGGTAGAAACTGAGGACATTGAGAACAAACAATTTGACATGCACATTCTCTAAAAATGTCAAATTATTATCTCATACCATTACTATTTTGATGATGTAAAGAATGAGATTATAGGGATAATTGTTCTTGTGTAAAACCTATAATCTGCCTGGTATACAAATCTGCTGTGGCATGGCCTTAAGGGGTCTTGTCTAGGCAGTCTAGTATAAGCTCTTAAATGTCCAGAGACAGTCTTTTAAAGGAACAGTACTTTCTCTTTCATTCTTTCTTTTTTATTTAAGATTTATTTATTTATTATTATATATAAGTACACTGTAGCTGTCTTCAGACAATGCAAAAGAGGATATCAGATCTCATTACAGATGGTTGTGAGCCACCATGTGGTTTCTGGGATTTGAACTCAGGACCTTCAGAAGAGCAGTGGGTGCTCTTAACCACTGAGCCATTTCTCCAGCCCCAGTACTTTCTCTTAACTCGGGCTGTATATGCATAAACGATTACAAAATTGGAGAATTAGCAGTATCTAAAAAAGGAACAATTTTAAGCAATTGTAAGCCCTGAGCTATATATATTGGCTGTCAGTATATAAATTAAAAGTTTGATTTTAGCACTTTAAAAATAGTGACTACAGCATGTAGTTCAATTATATGTGCTGAAGTAGAGAAACACATGTGATCCAATCACATGTACTTTTCTCCCATAGGAAGCCTGAGGATGTATTCTTTATGGGATGCATACATAAATTTACAGAAAATATAAAAGCATGCATAGAAGCAAATTTTAACAACTTGTCTTTTCAATAATGATTATCAATTTTGCCTAAAAATTTTACTATGCAGTAGGCCAAATATCAATCAATATTCTGCAATAACCAATTTAATAATTGCTGTTTGAAACAAGGAATATATGTTTTGTCAGGTTTTTAAGATATTCTTTTCAAAATACTTTCATGATTCTATCCTACATGTACTGGCTAGTTTCGTGTGTCAACTTGACACAGGTTGGAGTTATCACAGAAGGGAGCTTCAGTTGGGGAAGTGCCTCCATGAGGTCCAGCTGTGGGGCATTTTCTCAATTAGTGATCAAGGGGGGAGGGCCCCTTGTGGGTGGTGTCATCCCTGGGCTGGAGGTCTTAGGTTCTATAAGAGAGCAAGCTGATCAAGCCAGGAAAAGCAAGCCAGTAAGGAGCATCCCTCCATGGCCTCTGCATCAGCTCCTGCTTCCTGACCTGCTTGAGTTCTAGTCCTGACTTCCTCTGGTGATGAACAGCAATGTGGAAGTAAGCTGAATAAACCCTTTCCTCCCCAACTTGCTTCTTGGTCATGATGTTGTGCAGGAATAGAAACCCTGACTAATACACTACAATTGTTTATTAACATCCCTAACAGCTTCATAATAGGATGTTAAAATTTTACTTGGAGATAAAGAAAGATAAATCCACATTAATGTTCTCTTTTGCCAAAAAAATTGTTTGTGCACAGTGAGTAACAATAACTAACATTTGATTACAATTGATTACAATTGAAGCTTCCTCTACTTTCTGCTATGCTAGTTGTCTCTCACCAGTTAATTTGCATCCCCCTTGACAAAATCCAATAAAGGCTTAAGTCCTCCTGTGGTGAGTTTAAGGTGAGGTCTTAGCTAATAAACATCTCCTGGAAGCTTTTGAAAATAATTTGAAGTAAGTAAATCAAATTTTCTTTCATGACTTTTCTGTACCATACCACTTTATAGGATATAACTGAGGCCCCAAATATTGAAAAGGATATTGTCTTTGAAACTTTTCTGGAGCAAAAACTACTCCAAATTTTTTAAAGCTCGTTGTTGTGTAAGAGCAAAGGTAGTAAAATTCCCCTACAGAGGAATTAGCTAATAATAAAATCCACTCCACATAATAAATAACATACACTGAAAAATTAAAAGTCCGAACTTCTTGTATTGAACCGAGACAAACAAAAATTACATAATATAAGGCTATTAGCCATTCCTAAAGGCAAAACTTTCCAATGATTGCAAACTTAATAGTAGCAAACCCCTTACAATTACCAGGATGCAGAGGAAAAAGCAACTTCCTAAATACACAACAATAATTCTATATGGAGTAGGCAGGCCAGATTGTAATGCCTCTACAGGTTCCAGAGCCTCATTGATCTTTTATAAATCTTAAGTTTAAACTTTGTTTTGAACAACACATGTATAGATCTGTAATAATACTGTTTTGCCTTAAAAATAATTCCCCAGAAGCAAGAAGAGGCAAGGCACAAAAACTTCCCTAGGCAGGGTTTCCAAAACAAAAAGAATGCCTCACAAGCCTTGCTGAGGCTCTCTGAGCTTTGCATTCACTCAAATGTAAATATTTCTTGAACTGAGTATACATACTGCCTGAGTCCAGGCCCAAAGATTACACCTTCTGCAGTGAGGACAGATTCCAGGGGAACGATTCTACTGTCTGTCTATGCCTCTAATTTTTGGATAGTCTTTCCTAAGATAATTTAGACTTCAAACATTCTTTATAACTTCAGTGCTGTGAAAGCATTGCTTGTACATATTGTGGTCCCCAGGAAGGCAGTAGCTCTAGCCAGACTCTGATTGTATGAGGGTCTAATTTTTGCACAGAGATGAATATATTCAGGTAACTCTGTCTTTGCTTTGTATGGCTGAACGGCAGAGTGGCAGATTAGCATTCTCATTAAGACAATTGTGTAGCAAGGAATTCCTGCTTGAAGTTCTCCAAAAATTCTACTAGCTGCTTTTAGCAGCCTATCCACAAATTCCTGAAACAGTTTATCAGGAACTTGTTTGATATCAGATAAACTCCCACTGAGATCTCCTTTCCAACCTTGAGGGGTTAAATTTTGCTTCTACCACTGTTTCTAGTAAAGCTTGTTTTTAAAAGGGGCAGCAGGCCCATACTGGCCTCAGCTGTTTTTAACTTATTACTCCTGCAATCATCCTAATTATAAATTATGTTTGAGTTAAGAATCCTGAGCTTTTGATCAAACTGCAAACTGTAGCCAATGGAATACTGGCAATTTTAACCATAATTTTTTTAAGTTTTTTTTTTTTTTTGTAACACCAGAGCACAACCAAAACTTTGAAAAGCAAAACCCAATTTTAACATTGTAAACAATTTCTTCTCTTTAAAATCAACACCAAAAACATTACTTTCACATTACAAAGTTTGGCTGCCAATTTTTACATATGAATGCATGACAATGCAACTTTTAATGTTTCATTAAAGGGACATTGTTTTAAATCTTATCCCTTATAAGTCTAGATTCTAAGATAAGAATTACATAAAATATTATTCCAATTTAGAAGCATCTTTAGAGGCCTGGTTTCCTGGGCTGGTTCATGTCACATGCTGTTGTTTAAAATGACTCCAATCCTGAGTTACCAGTTTTAGGCTAACTTTCTGGTACCAAGGTTACAAATTTTTAATCACACCCAATAACTTATAAGTCAGTACTCTATGACCAAGACATGCAGAGCACATTTATACCTTTAAAACGAGCCAGAAACTAAATGAAGCAGCTACATGAATCTTATAAATTTAGACCAATCAAAGAATGTTTACCTTTTCTAGCTATAATTTCAAGAGAAAAAGCACTTTGTCATTTGCTGAACCCAAAAATCACAATTGCAGAGATTTTTCTAGGGAAAAAAAAAACTATTAGCTTATTTGCCTTAGAACTAAGTAGCTGCTGACACCTCTTAAAAGCATCGTTTTTTTTTGTTTTTTTTTTTA
>NW_022196904.1:182410912-182436073 GCF_008632895.1 Mastomys coucha | reverse complement strand
TATAAAATTAACTCAAGCAAATCAGAGGCTTTCCTATACACAAAGGATAAACAGGCAGAGAAAGAAAAAGCATCGTTTTAGCAGGGCCTCTCTTGCTGTTCTTGACTCCTGGCCACAGGTATGGGGCAACTTACATCAGCCTCTGCTGTGCAAACTGAGACTGAATCAAGAGATGGATAGCCAGCAGATAAAGTTTTAACCATTGTTTTCTTTTCAACATGAGACATAGAACAACACAAATTGACAGCTAGTAGAGCTTCAAAATCCATTTTTCTTCTCTCTTGATCACTCCCTCTCGTCATTTGTATATCTACCATCTCCCCCCCTCCCCTTTTTTTAAGCCCTACTCCTCTCACCTGATGCAGTTCTTGACTGTGGACAAATCTCTTTAACAAAATCAAAAAATGCAAGTAAGTCATGGATTTTTTGTTGTTATTGTTGTTTTTCAAGACAGGTTTTCTCTATATAGCCTTGGCTGTCCTGAAACTCACCCTGTATACCAGGCTGGCCTTGAACTCAGAAATCTGCCTGCTTCTGCCTCCCAAGTGCTAGGATTAAAGGCATGTGTCACCACTATCTGGCATGTATTTTAACCTTTATCCCTTGCTCCTTTAAAGCCTTTTTCAAACCTTCCACAAATAATTCATGGCTACTCAACGTCTGTCCCATGATCACCGCAAACTTACCAGGATCTCTAGTTGAGGCGGCAGGCTCCCACGCAAGACGTCTTCCACACAAAATTTGTTGGCCGACTAAAAACACTGTGATGATCTTCACTGGTCCCCTCATACGCAAGCTCCTTTTCTGGGCACCAGCTGCCCCGACATGCAGGTCTTAAACAATGGGGTTCTCGAGGGAAGGGAGCAACAATGACAGATTTGGGATCAGGAGACAAAAAGGAAGGAGACAAGACAAAAAAAATCTTTTCAAGTCTCAATTTACTCTAGGGAAACAAGGGGTTTTTAAAGCTATAGATCACAAAGGTATTTGCCCACGTGCACGGGCCAAACCAGCATTATCGCTTGGTTGACATAAATGGAATGTCTTCATTATAAAAATGCCCAGAAAGGAATGTCCCTATATCATAAAATGTCTGGAAAGGAATGCCCTCATTGTAAGGTGTCCAGGAAGCTCCCTATTATAAAATGTCCCGAGTCAATTGCAGGAAGAGGAACAAGATAGTGGAAGAAACAAAAGAGTGTTAGTTAATAGATGATGGCCCAAGGACAAGATGGAGACTGAGATGACAGGGTCTTTTGGGCTCCAACATGAAAGAAGGGTAATTGGTATATAAGTGTATGCTTACAATTTTGTATGAAACAACAAAAATAAATCAGGATTGATAGTAAGTCAGATTAACCAGGATAAAGATTGTTCACCACAGCCAGGAACTTCCAACTGTAGGACTTCCTTGCTTCTCCTAAAAAAAAAAAAAAGAAAAGAAAAACAAAGAAAGAAAGAACAAAAGAAAGAAAGAAAGAAGGAAGGAAGGAAGGAAGGAAGGAAGGGAGGAAGGAAGGGAGGAAGGGCTATACAGAGAAACCCCGTCTTAAAAACAAAACAAAACAAAACAAAACAAAAACTTTGAAGGTGTGGTGTGGATGCTAAAGTCTATCTCTCCACAATTGATGGCTGCTGAAGTACTGGAAGGGAAGGACTCAGTTCTATTTACAGGGCAGGACAGGCTTCAGAAAATTTGACCATGCTCCAGTGAGTATACAGACAACGTAAAAAACACAAATTGACCATTTTTCCTTTCTTTTTTTTTTCTTTTTGGTTCTCTTTGTTGTTGTTTTTTGGTGAGGGGAGGTCAGACATGGAAGAACAGGGAAGTGATTGTGACTGGCATGAATACTGTGAAACTCCCAGAAAAGTCAACAGAAACATGTGGGAGAAGAAAAGATTATTGCTATTATTGAATTGCTTCTTAAATAATTCCAACAAAAATACTTTCTCATGTTTAAGATGTTTGAAGAGAGAGAAGGAACAAGCATTCCTGGGCTACCATTTATCCAGTCAGGGAATATATTCAGTTTACTACTAATTGTGATGACTCAAATAATTAGCCAAGCATCATTGAAGTGAAATATGGCTTTAAAATAAACCTATGCTTTTGAAAACAATCAAAGAAGAATGCAAGCTTTGAAAAGTCAGCAGTTTGAGAGCAGAAAGAAAAAGAGTTCATAAAGAAAACTCTATTAAAGCCACCATTTTCCCCTTGCTGAAGGTCAAAAACTTGCTGCATGCTGAAGTATTATTATATTAAAAATGGGTTCCAACAGTCATCAGTTTTCTGGCTCTTGTCAGGTTTATGCCCGTAGTCTTTCTGTTTGATCATCATTGCGTTAATGGTTGTGAGCCAATGAATAATCTAGGATACTACACTTCTAAAGTAATAAAGAGAGAAGAGAGAAGGGGTAAGCATATGGTCAAAATGAGATTCCTTTGTATAGTTTTTACATTGTGGAAGTCAATCTGGTATAATGCTTTTGATTCATAGTTGTAGGCAAGAAAATCAATCAACAAAGTAAACACAGGCACATGAAAACTTCTTAAAAGTCAAAAGACTAAGGGAGAAACACAGGAGCAAGTTCCTCCCACTTTGTGTGCTTGGCTCCCTCCTTGAAGTCTATTCCCAGGTGACTACATTTCATGGCAAATTAGCCTCTGACATCTACCTAAAGCATCAAGGTCAGAAAAGAACTGCTTTTTAATCACTTACCGAGAAAAGCTTGCCATTCCAATTTCAATCCTGACAAAGAGAAAGAATTTATCAAGATGCTGATGTCTAATTCAAGGGAATATATAAAATATTTGTAATCTCACGTAAGTCAAATCAAATAGTATGAACAGCCAATAGTTTCATGGTGCATGAATAAATGGATGGAAAGACAGGAAATGGAAAGTAGATTTAATTGTATTGAGTGTGAGTTATAAGCATGTTCTGTAAGACCAAAGCAATTAAATCATTACATGTGTGTGGATGTGGGATGTAAGTTGGATCTGTGAAATTACTTACTAATGGATGTCAGTAATCAATGTGTCTCTATGTGACTGTGTCACTGTGTCTATATTCAGAGTCACAAATTGATTTTCAAGGACGTTTTAAAATTCCCAAAATTCAGAAATCTAAAGCTGAGGTTAAAAATCTGCATTTTATGTATTTTTAGTTTAATCTAAGATGAGTAGTAATTACTTCACTTGTTGGGTTAAAATACTTGATAAAAGCAACATAAGAAAGAAGTGTTTGTTCTGATGTAGTCTCAGGGGATTCATTCCATTACGGTGGGAGAAGACGTGGCAGCAGGAGGGTGAGAATACACCACAGCCTCCACAGGGAATGAGAAAGCAGTGCTAAGTATAATCAATCCCTGGCAAACCCAGAGGCTTTTCCTATAGGTGGTTCTAGATCCTCTCAAGATTTTGAACTTTCTAGAAAATTGAGCCTCCAAACAAGGTTGTTGAAATACCAGTACCAGATTTATTTCCTCTTGCTCTAGTCATATGATATACTGCCTAATTTCGTTCATTTTTATCTCCAATATCTCTTGAGAAGACGTTCAGCAGAAAAGTTGTCCAGGGACTTTGGGGCTTAGTAATGACCAAAATAAACATTATATTCATTTTCATTAGCTTTACAGTGTAAAAGAAAATTCCACATTAAACAAATGCTTCTAAATCTGTGGCTTCTTAGACAATTGTCTAGTATCTAATATCTTCAGCATACTAGGCTGGGACGCTTGCCTTATATGCCAATTAAAGACAAAAGTTATGTTGAAAAACAGAGACATATTCAATGATACCACACCAGGAAGAGGCCACTGTTTCAATGTCCAGGTACTGACATAAATTAGGGGGTTAAAAGGCTGGGGAGAAGTTTCAGTGGTTAAGAGCAGTGACTGTTCTTCCAAAGGTCCTGAGTTCAAATCCCAGCAACCACATGGTGACATACAACTATCTGTAACGGGATCTGATATCCCCTCTTTTGGTATGTCTGAAGACAGCAACAGTGTACTCATTCATGATAGAATATATAAATCTTTTTTAAAAATAGAGGTTAAATAAAGGAATAATTAGGTCAGGAGGTACAAGAATGTGTAAATGAGGAGTCTTTGTCAAGATGTAGTCAACCCTATTATTCACATGTCTTTGGTATTTCAAGTAGGAGAAGAGAAGTTTTCAGTGCTTTCCTTGCTTGAAAGGATCCACCCAGTTCCCAGAAGATGCTCAACTTTGCACATTACTCAGTTTTGTCAAAATACCTAGTTGCCTTTTTCTCCAGATTATGGCCAAACATTGTCCTCACTGCAATCCAAGGATACCATAAATTTAAGACAATGCCTTACCACTATGAATTCAACCTTGAAGAGACATATGAGACTGACCCTCTTAAGAAATTTGCATGCCTGTATGCACAGGTAAGTAGGGGACTCAAAGTACAGCAAATAGATACAAAAAGAGGCTGAGAGGAGATGCAATGCTTTTATCTTATGTTTAGTTACCATGAGGGTCCAATTGTTTTCAACAAAATAGCTTCTGCAAGTTTCTTTTATTTCTGACAGTAAATAGTGTACAGAATAGTGGAGTCCAACAGGTTTCTTATGTTGGGCTTGGTTTCCAAGTCACAGAAGATGACACAAAGACTCTCAGGGATATCCTTAGGCAAACTTTAAAGCCAGAATCTGAATACTATTGGTTTCTTACCTTCTCTTACAACAGTCATGCTAAGAACTATAACCCTCTATTAATTTTCAAAGATGGATGATGAAGAAAAATTATGAAACCTTTGAGTACAATAAGGAAAAGAGGCTTTATTAAATAAAGTCTTTTGTTCAGTAAGTGAAAGGCTATTAAGTAGGAGAGAATGATAAAGTTTAATTCATCTAAACTAGAAGATGCAACTTTTAGTCCCTAAAGTAAACTATGGAGACATACTATGAGTCAGATATTAATGGGAGTTTGATGAATGGGAGACTAAACAAAGTGAGTGGTCTATGGGAGCTGTCTAATTAAGCCTGTAGAAGTTAAGCTTCTATCCTTTCATGGAGACTTAAAGAAATAGAAGTTGCTGACTTCTTTCCTTCCTTCCTTCTTTCCTTCCTTCCTTCCTTCTTTCCTTCCTTCCTTCCTTCCTTCCTTCCTTCCTTCCTTCTTTCCTTCCTTCCTTCCTTCTTTCCTTCTTTCCTTCCTTCCTTCCTTTCTTCCTTCCAGTCTTTTTCTGTTCAGATTTCAAAATGGTCTCAGACCTTGGAAAGAGTTCCTAAGTTATGAAAAAGGCAGAGACAGAGAAAAAATTTACAGCTTAAAGAGAATTGTGACTAAAGTTTAGCAAAAATTGAGGGTACATTAAATCTCTAGTAGTCAAAAACAAGGAGAGACTTTAGAAAAATGTCTTAGATTCTATGCCTAAGACAATAGACTACAGCTAAATTTGGGATTGATTCATTTATCCAAACAACACCTATTCCCCCACCTACCCAATTGTTTCAGCAGCTAAATTTCTATTTCTCATTCATTTATTCTATACTCTTCAGTCTTGTGATTGGAGTTGTAAACAAAGGTCACACACTTACCTCCATCTATGTGGATTGGCTCCAGAATAAATGCTTTACTTGGAAGTTACAATTCAAGGAAGTGGGATTCAGCTAAGATAAGTTGTTCAGAGCATTAAATAGAGATTTGATTGTGGAGCCAATGCTCACAGCAACAGACCTCAGAATTAAAATGCACCCTGAGCACCTTAAGGGACATAGCTCAAGCAGAGCACTTGTCTGAAAAGTACTTCTTGGATTTAATGGTACCTAAAGCCAGCAACTTAATTTTCTTTTTCGTTTTTCTTTTTTTTGGTCTGCCCGTGTGCTTACTTTTTTCTTCTAGATAAAACTGGATATACTTCTTATTTTTGCTAAATAATAATAGAGAAAACTATTAGGGTTCTTGAAATTTTTACCCCAAAGAACTCAAAGAGTTATTTAATGTAGCCAGTTATCCAGAAACACCTGGGGCATACAGATTAGGGGATGTGCTGTCCTGCATACACTTAACCTAGTTTAAGGTTAAATTTTATTCAAGTATAATCCTTTCAGATAGATGCTTGAGTAAAAAGAGGATAAAAGGATAAACTCTATTTCTTGTGTAAAACAGACTATCATATCAAAGGTTCTTAAGTTTTCAATCCCTGTAGTGATTTTGGCATGGATTTTCTGGCATCACACAAAGATAACTCTGTGTTAGGATCTATTTTTGTAATGAACCATCACTCCTCCTATAGCACAGAAGCCATATTTAGAATTTAGTTGGCCTATATGATTGGCATACTCTTTGCTCAACAGAGTGGGATCTCAATCTTGCTTTCCAACATTATTCCATTTAAAGATGTGTGAAGAGAAATATGAAACCATCCTTCATTTTGCCATATGAATTTGGAAACTATATGTTAAGATTACTGTTGATCCTCAACTATGAATACAAAGATGGATGTTCGACAAGACAGATTACTCTAACCAAGAGTGAAATCATAGAACGCATTGGGGGTATGGTACAAAAGCTCCCCAAAATAATGATAAGATAAAATAAAGTAAAATAAAATAAAACAATGCTTTTAAAGAAAGATTGTAGTATGGCCATTACCACAGATCATGGTAATCCAGTAATTCTTGATCTAAACTTTGGAAGGAAAAATAATTAAATAAAAATGTATTACAAGAAGAAAAAGAAAGAGAGAGAGAGAGAAAGGAAGAATGAAAGAAAGAATGAGGAACCCCACGAGGTATTTTCTATAGCTAAGGCAGCTACAGTCACTTTGAATATGGATACAGAGGGAAGAGTCAGAACCTACAAGAAATGTTAGTGAAAATTTATTACTATCTGTGCTTTTTAGATGTACTTGATAATTCAATCCAATAAGATAACATATGGCATTATCTCTAGAAGATCTTCAATTCTAGATGGAGAGAGGAGGTATATTTATAAAAAATTCACATAGCCAATTTTAATATAAAATTTGTAGAAAAGTCTAAATCAGCATAGAATAGGTGAGAAAGAATATGTGACTTAGAGTTAGAAACTGCAACTACATATTGAAGAAAATTATATTAAAACACAGAAACAGATATGAAATTATATAAAATTGATCATTATAAGAATTAATATATAGGAGAGTCTACTTGGTAGGAGAAAAAGCAGTCACTTAGAAATACATAAATATAGTAAAGTGGTTATTAAGTCCAGTGCCAATTTTTATATAGGTTTTTAAAATGTCAATAATTGTCAGATATGGAATTACTTTGAATTGTAGCAAGAGAACTTCATTGATAATTGAACATGGAGATGTGATGGTCAGAAATTTTGAATTTGGGAAAATTAAGTATCTAAGAAGATCTTTAATTTTAGTTCTTTTTTAATCTAAATAAACACCATTGTTTAATTCAGAAGCACAGGCATGTATATGCTTGGAAGGCTCAATCTGAAGCCAGGTGTCTACTTCTTTCAGTTTTAGCAATCCAACTGCTGCAGACTGTTCCAGGCTCTACCCATGCTCCCTCAGATTCTGTAAGTTCATACGTACATCAACCATGTTGATTATACAGGGACTTGACTTTTGGGTGTCCTCAAATACTCTGGGTCTTATATTCGTTCCCCATCCTCTTCTGTAGAGATCCCTGATTTGATGGAGACATCCCATTTAATGTTGAATATTCCAAGACCTCTCCCTTTCTGACTAATGCTTGCCTGTGCGTCTTGGCACTTGTTTTCTTTTGCTGGTGCAAGAAGCTTCTCTGATGATGGCTGAACAGGGCACTGATCTTTAAATATGGAAGAATGCCATTTTCTTGCTACATTCCATTAGCAGAAGACTATAGGTCCCTAGAATATTTAGGCTCTGCTTCTTGGTTACATAAGCAGTGCTAGATGTGAGTTCCATCTCATCAAGTGGACCTTAAGTTAAATCAGATAATCATTGTGCTTTTTTACTAGCATATCTTGTAGAGCACTACGGCAAATGAAAGGCTGTGGGGAATGGTGTTTATGTTTCTCTTTTGGTAGCATACAGGGTTCCATTCATTACCAAAAAACACTAGAACTTAAATGTGAAGGGTCTATCTAGACACCACCTTGCCTTGTTCAATGGGTTCCTTAGAGAATGTCTTCAGCAATTGGATCTTAGTGTCAGTTTCTGGAAAACAACCATAGGTTTGGCAATAGCCTGCATTGTTGGTGAATTCCCATGGGATTTCTTGGCCAAAAATTTAAATAGATGTAAGCCAATCCTAGTGGTGGAAACTTAAAGTGATGAAAAGAGATGACCAGTTGGGACTGTTATATATATTGTTGGAAGCTTTTATTGCACTAGGTTTCCACACTAAACCTCAAATAGCCCTTAGTTTTAGCTGTTTTCTGTATTCCCTCCCTCATTCCCCTCTTTCTTCCCCCTCTTCACTTGATCTTGTTATTCCATTCCCCTTACCCATCCACAACAAACTATTTCTCTTTCCTAGGGAGATCTATATGCCCTACCCATACAGTCACATATTCTATACTTAACCTCTGTAGTTCTACATATTGTGGGTTAGTTATCATTGACTGAACAACTAATATCCATATGTGAGCAAATATATACCATGTTTGTCTTTCTGAGTCAGGGTTACTTCACTGAGGATGGCGCTTTTTTTCTAATTATATCTATCTATCTTTGAATTTCATGACCTAGTGTTTTAAGAGCCAAATAATACTCTGTTGTGCAAAAGCAACATTTTTTTTTAAATCCATTTTTCTATTAGAGATATCAGGAATGTTTCCAGTTTATGGTTATTATTAATACAACAGCAACAAACATGGCTGAAATGAAGTCTCTGTGGTAGGGTGACGTGTCCTTTGGGTATATGCTCCAGAGTGGTATAGCTGAATCTTGAGGTAAATCTATTCCCATCTTCCTGAGGACCTGCCACATGGATTTCCCTAGTGGCTGTGCAAATTCCCACTCCTGCCAGGGTTGAATGAGTGTTCTCCTTATTCTTCATCCTCACCCGCATTCACCATCTTATTAAATATTTCACTTGCTTATTAAATATCCATTGCTTCAAAGAAAATGACCATCATTATCCATGGAGTTAGCAAAGATCTTTACAAAACTGTTTGTGTGTATGTTTTAGTTTGTTTGGTTCTCTTCCTGACAAGAATCAATATCATGAACATTTGTTCATGTTTCATTTACAGTTTATCTAACTTTTGTCACTTTACATGTATGAATGTTCCTTGTTCTCATGATACTGATAGCTGTCAGTATTTTCTAAAATCATAAACATATTATGAAAATATGAACTGAGTATAATCAAGACAACACTTGTAGCAAGTTTCTCCCTATGATAATGTTGTAAAAAAGCACAGAATACAAACTAAAGGAAAGTTAATAATGGACTTTGAATAAATTATGATTCATATTTGAAATGCACATTATAAATCTGTTTAATAATTGTTAAGCAAAGGCAAGTGGGATGATTTAGTGTGTAAAACCCTGTACTGTCAAGCCCGAGGAGCCTGGTTTGATACTGATTAACAGAACTCACTTAGTCAAAAGAGGAAAATAACTTTGACAAACTATTCTCTGACTTCCATATGAGAGATGTAATGCATTTGCTGTGAGTCAAGCAACAGACACACACACACACACACACACACACAAATAATTAAATAAAATGTAAAGATTATTATCACATTTACACTATATTAAGTGAAATATGCAATTCAGTTATTAAAATTATAAGACCTCCCAGTAGTTCATGATTGAATCCATACTTATATACAAAATTTGTTGAACATTGTAAGTATGAGTCAAACAGCTAACAGGAAGAACTTCCAATTGAATAAAACTGAAACAATGTGGCCCAAGGGAAGATTTGATTATACTCATTAAGTTTTAACTAATATGTATACTAACAAGAATCTAGCATTGAGCACATCTATTACAAAGATACAAACTTACCCAGTAGAAGCTTTCCATATGTTTTGTATGAATACCCTCCAGATGGATAGAACATATTCCCTACTTCTAAGAGACTGAGTGCATAACAAACACCTTCCAAAGAGTATCACATGATAAGGGGGCAGATGAGTAACTTTTATAGTGAAGAAACCCAGTATCATTGTCTCAGATGGGTAATCACAGTCAAGATCTACAGTGAGAGATCATAGGACGAAAGTGCTTGTTCTCCAGAAATTATAATTCTACTACTCAAAAAATTAAGCTCAAATATCATCAAAGTGCTACAAATGAAAACTAAAATAAATAATAATAAAATAAAAGTAAAAATCAAAAAGTAGCCGAAGAAACCATATCGACTATCTGAGATGTGGAACCTTTGTTGAGAGTCCAAGGCAAGAAAAAAGTGTTATTAAAACAAAGTGAAAATGTACTGTGAAATTTAGTGAAGCATTATGTATCAATATCAGTGTATTAATTGCAACAAAAATACATCATAGAAATAAAGGTTGTTAATAATGTGGTATCCTGGGTATGTGCTCTGTAACAGGTCATTTTATCTTGGCCCATTTTTCTGTACTTCTAAAACTGTACCAAAATTAACAGCTTGTTGGAAAAACAGGCACATGGAAAAACAAAACAATGGTGAGTCAATGTAAACAATGTTTTAACTTTTGTAAAAAAGAAGAAAAAACTAAATTTATATTTATGTATTAAAAATTCCAGAAGGAGTAATGAACCGTGTATAAAAGAAGTGAACTCCATAGAAACTTTGTAGATGAGAACTAGGAGAAAAATGAATATTTACTTTTTATTTATTTTTTGCTGAATTGTGAAAGCAACCACAGAGTCAACATAGTAAATACTGTACAAACCCTGTATTGAACGAAGTTCAATTATCAAGGTACTGAGACTTAGCCACTATAATACGCTCTTAAGCACACTTTGTCATGAAAGAAGCAATTAGATTGAAGGCATCAATTAAGAATGTATCATATTTTCTTGAATGTGATCATAATATCATGTCTTCATTATGGTGTCTTTGATGCTAAGTAAGGACCTCAATATTATAAAACCTTTTTGTTATTTCATTAAAAAAATTAAGACAGAATTTCTTTGTGTAACCCAGGCTGGCCTGGAAGTAGCTCTGTAGATCAAGCTGGCCTTCAACTCAACAAAGATCCATTGCATCTGCCTCCTGCATGCTGGGATTAAAGGAGCATGCCACAACTGCATAGCTTGTTCTTCTCAATCATTCAAGAATATAACCTTCATCTGATCTCAAAACCGAAGCAAATCTAGTTTCAGGATGTAATAATCAATTACAGTAGGAAAAATCAAAGAAACTCAAAGAAAGTTGAGCTGAAGACTCTCCACTTTCCTCCTCAGCCCTGGTCTCTAAATTATGAGTTCTTAAAACTCATCAGAAGAAGGCAAAATACACTCACACATACACCAGCAGCATTTTCCTCACAGGACATGTGCTTTTGCTGCACAACCATGTGGACAAATGAGATGAAAAGGTCATCTAATTTCTGGAAATTCTTCAGACTATATTAATCTAGAGAATGATAAAGAGTGAACAGTCATAAAAGGGGGAGGAGAAGGAGGGATGGGATAGGGGGTTTGTGGAGGGAAAACGGGAAAAAGGGATAACATTTGAAATGAAAATAAATAAAATAACCAATAAAAATGTGAACAGTCAGAAAGACTCCTTCCTCTGTCCTTTGAAATGGATTTTTCTGAAGATTAGATCTCATACTTGAACCCTTAGGAGTGACTAGGGTAGCCCTGAACTTGAAAGTTAGGGGAACTCCTATACTGAAGACCATTACAGAACTACCACATCTCTATGTTGCAAGTTCAGGAGAGACTGAAACCTGCCTCTCTTCAAAATGGACATCACAGCATGGTAGAGCTGCCCTGTCATTGGGGTTTGACAATGCCAGGAAATCAAGAATGAAATTTCAGACTCTCTCTTATCTTGAGACCATGTCACCTAACTTCATTCATTTTATTAGTTGATACATAGCAATCTATCTGATTTAGCACACGAATTCTTTCTTAGGGCATGACTATAACATCTAACCTAATAATAATGTAACATGAAATATCTCCTAATATTATCTTCATTTCAAATATATGAAAACTGTGCCTTCTTTAATGAAAATATCTTAGCCAACCACATAAAATACATCACATACAACTATGCCCTATACTTCATTGCTTTTCCTGTCTGATTGGGCGGTGGCAGATACAAATAATGACCTTTTGCCAGAAATACAAGCTATGAAAATAGCTTTTAAGAATCCTGACTTCAATCTCTGGACTATATATGTATATAAACACAGTTATATATGTAGGGTATATACATTTGATATATAGTATGTTTAATATATGCAGTTATATATTCAGACATGTCTTTGTGTTAATTATATATAATCATTATAATATTTAATAACATATAATAATTATAATATAATAGTTATGATATTTATATATTATTATTATATTAAATATAATAATTATACATGGATAATATGGTTGATATCTTTATGTATATAGTTATTTCTAATATACGAAACAATGATAGTCACATTTATAGACATAAACCTCTAATATTTTCCCCTAGTTGAAAATGTTAGGCAAGTTATGATCCATTTTAGTTTATGAGGTACATCTCATAACACTTCATAATGAAAAATTTTAATCTTTTGTTTGTTTTTGAAATGAAAATATAATTACATCATTCCACTTTTCCCTTTCCTCTATAACTAAATAAATCCCGCTGTGCATCCATATAATGTTACTTTTATGTATATGATTTCAAGACTCACTACTTTCTGTTAGATAACCGATTGGTGTGCTCTATCCTGGAGTAGATTAATTCTCTTGCTCTGAGCATTCTTTTGTTGCCAGTGGCTCTTTGTTCAGGCTGGAGTTCTGTGACATTTCCCCTTCTATGGTAATATGTCTGCTGGTATTATCCCCATTCAGCTTTTCAGGGAAGCAACAACCATAGAGTATCAACTAAATGGCTGTCTACACATGTTCACGTTAAAAAGACATTATATATATATACATGCATATATACATACATACATACATACATACATATGGCTTCAGGTTGTTTTCAAAAGCAAAAGTTTAATTGAGGACTGCTGCCTCGTCTGGCCTCAGTAAGAGTAGATGTACCGAACTCTTGAGGGACTTGAAGTCCCAAGGAGTGGGGACGCCTAGTGGGGGAGGAGTGGAGGGGGACAACATCCTCCTGGAGCCAGGGGAGGAGGAATGGGATGGGCAACTGTCAGAGGGCAGAACAGGAAGGGGATAATGTCTGGACTGTAAAAAAAAAAAGATTAAAGATTAAAAAAAATACTAGAAAAGTTACTTTTGATCATCAGATATAATGGTCATCATGGAGGTTTACAAACTGAATTACCTCACCTCTTTTTACTTCTTTCTGAACTCTGGTTGGCTATTTCAACTCAGCTGTGCTGCCTTAAAACTCTGCTTCAAAAAGATTCAAGTTGAGTGAATTGCTTTTCTTGGCTTCAAACTAACTCTGCCAATCTGTTCTAATCTTCTGGCTCCTTCTCATTCTTTGGCTCAATCTGTCTTCACCTCCAACCTGTCTCTGTAAAGCCGTCCCAGTAAAACTGCCTCCTCTCTGCTCTCTCTGCTCCCTTACACTGCCTCTCCTTCCTACCTGTTCTCCTGCGAGTTGGGCATATCATATCTTTGATGCATTCTGTCAAATCTTTCTCTGATTTGATGCTTTGCCTCCTAATTAGGTTTCAGTTTCTAACATGGCTGCTTCTCTCTCTCTCTCTCTCTCTCTCTCTCTCTCTCTCTCTCTCTCTCTCTCTCTTTATATCTTCACTTAGGCCCTTTGGTTTGTTAACCTTCTTGAGTTCTGTTGAATGAATGTATCCTGGGTGTTCTGTACTTTACTGGCCAATATCCACTTATTAGTGAGTACATACCATCCATGTACTTTTGGGTCTGAGTTACCTCACTCAGGATGATATTTTCTAGTTCTATCCATTTGCCTGCAAAACTCAGGATGTTCTCATTCTTTATAACTGATTAGTATTCCATTGTGTAAATGAACCATATTTTCCGTGTCCATTCTTCATTTGGGGGGACATCTGGGTTGTTTCCAACTTCTGGCTATTACAAATGAGGCCATTATGAACATAGTGGAGCATGTGTCCCTGTGCTATGAGTATATGCAAAAGAGTAGTATAGCTTTATCTTCAGGTAGATTCCAATTTTCTGAGTAACCTCGAGATTGATTTCCAGATTGGTTGCACCAGTTCCCAATCCCACCAGCAATAGAGAAGTGTTCTTCTTTTACCACATCGTCACCAACATGTGCTGTCACCTGAGTTTTGATATTAGCCATTTTGATTGGGATAAAGTGGAATCTCAGGGCTGTTTTAACTTACATTTCCTGATCACTTAGGAATTTGAGTATTTCTTTAAGTGCCTCTCAGCCGTTTGAGATTCCTCTGTTGTGAATTTTCTGGTTAGCTCTATACCCCATTTTTTGATTGGATTGTTTGGCTGCTTCTTTTTATAAACTAATTTTAACCTTCACTGTTTGTCATTAAAAGTGTGTTCTGAGGGCATGTCTACAGTCATGCCAAATCATGCAGACCTACATGGTCTTTGGATGTGATCCCCTTGCCAGAAAATTCATGTTGCTGGGTTAAGATTCCTACAACTCATAGCTTTGCTTCCTGATCAGCTTGTCAAGAACGTAACCTTAACTATTTCCCCCTGCTTTGGTTGAGGTAACTTAGGTACCATGTGTTCATTTCTGCTAAAAAAAAAACAGTATCAATTTGTTTGCTTTTCCTGAATACACACTGATGAAGAACACACTAAAATAGATATCTTTGCTTTAAGGGTAAACATCTGGTCATAATAGCAAACTGGGTCTGTGGGAGACAAATTGATGATGGATTTGTGTTTGGTTAATTGATTGGTCAAAAACCTTTCTGTAATCATCTATGGAAAAGTGATGAAACACAGGACTAGGAAACTGAATATCCATGTAGCCCCAGCAAAGGCCTCATTACACTCCACAGTATACCTGGGCTTGTGGTCCTTTAATGTTGTCCATACTAGTTGCCTGACCTGGTATCAGTCATTCCTTGAATATAGATCCTAGTCATAGATAGAAAATGACTTAAATTCCCTTGCTGAGGGACTTCCTGATCATGGTATCTGTCCACACCGTTGATTGCAGTAGAGCAACAGGATCTTCTCAAAGGGGGAATCTGAAGACAAATCCTGTTGTTGTGCTTTTAACTGAATCATGGCTACCCAAGCCTTAGCATCACTCTGTTGGCTAAATGGACAGTCATTTCACCACAGTGGTTACACGGGGCTGCTCTAGAGTAAATCTCAAATAATGCTGAGACAGGTTTATAGCAGAGTTCAGGTATAGAGAGGAGCTCTCAAATAGGCCTAAGGATATATCAGGTCAAGAGTGGTTAAATTTTTTTTTTTTTTTTTTTTTGGTTTTTCCAGACAGGGTTTCTCTGTGTAGCCTTGGCTGTCCTGGAACTCACTCTGTAGACCAGGCTGGCCTCGAACTCAGAAATCCACCTGTCTCTGCCTCCCAAGTGCTAGGATTAAAGGCGTGCGCCACCACCACCCAGCTTAAATTTTTATTTAATTGTTATTCAGGTCCTTTGTTGTAACTTCCTCCATTCTTGTAATTATTTCTGTTAATTGTGCTAAAACAATAAAAGCTCTGTGATGTCTTTCCAGCAGTAAGAGTGCAGACACATTGCTTACAGCCTGCTTCTATGTGGGGAAGAAGATGTTGTTTTGATTATTTTAGACACACACACACACACACACCTCAAAATACCAGCAGTACCTAGGAAAGTGGTTTATTATTAAACTGGCACTTTGTGCACTGTTGTTCCTCAAAGGCAGTCTAATCCTTTTAAATCAACTTTTCCCTCACAGAGAAAGTCTCAGTTAACTTCCAGGGCACCCCAGGTTCCTAGATGAAGGGGAAGTGTTATATATCCGACATGGAAGGAGAAGTGTCATATATCAGACATGGCACTGATCAGTTTTTCATGGGAACCAAACAAAATGCTTTTCTGTGTCTTCATCGAAAATATTAAAAAATAAAAGATGTAGCTGGGTAATTTTTCTCCTTTTTCATCTCTCTCTTTTTATGTTCTCTCATTCTGAAATTTAAAATTTTAAACTACAACAACAAAACCAGTATTGGTGCTACCAATTATAAAAGTAGATTACCCTATTATAACTTTTTATTGTTTTTCTTTTAGATTTTTAAAACTGGGTATTACCATGAACTTCAGAATTGCCTACTACCCACTGAATAATTCAAATTAGTTCAAAAGTCATGATAATCTCTCTTCTTGGTCTGTGGCGTGCTGAGATCACAGGCTAACAGGACAGGGTGCAACTTTTGTTGTTCTCACATTTAAAGATGAAAATACCTAGTCTCAAAAAGTTTATGTAACATACCAACAGCTTGTTCAGTCTGTGAGGAACAGGTATTCAAGTCATTTTTTTTTAATCCCAAGTAGTGTAGGGTAAAAAGTTCAAACTCCCTTCTGAGTTTTAAAAATTCACCAGTCCCTGAGCTTAAAATCCCACTAACCTCTGGGCTCACTCCAACCTCAGGACATGAAATCCACCAAGCTCCATCGTGGAAATCTCCACTCTAAAATTCTACTTCGAAGAAACCCCGTGTAACCCTGCCTTCCAGTTCCTTAGTCTGTCTTGCCTAAGCAGAGGCAGCCGCCTTCCTTTGTCTTTCCCTATTAATTTCTTGTGTTAGTTTTATTGTGCACTGTGACTTTGTAGCATGCATTGGCTCCAGACTGCCAGACACCCTTTCCTTCAGAGCTCCAACCCGTACACTGGGGAAACCTTTCGCCTCCGAACCGAAACATATGGGAAAATCTCTCCCTTCAGAGCTTTAACACTTACACTTAGGACATGCCCCCGCACCCCTCTTAGTAAATAACTGGACATTTTAAATTGGACAACCTTGCAGAGTGGTCAGGATCTCCATGTCGAAGCTATTAGACTGCCGCAGGAAAAAAATCCTGTCTCAGTCTGCTAGGCTTTACGGCCGCATGAATGCTTTAGGGAGGCTTCAAAAAGACTCCAGTTCACTCTGGGTCATGATGATGTGGGGACAGTCCAACATCCCTGAAGCAGGGTAATGATCAGTTCTTTTCAGGGTGCATGGCACAGTGTTTAAGGCAGGATTCAGGACGAAGCGTCGTGTGTGGTAGAGAATCATTACAGCTTTAGAAAAAAAGACCTGTCATTTGTCTTTATCTCTAGTCACCCACACCTCTGATCCCTAATTTTCAACCCTGGGTTTCCTCTCTACTTCTAGAAAAGGGGATCAATGACTTCATAGCAGCAGAGAACATAACGTACTTAAGAATGTCAGCCATATGACGCATTATTGTAACAGTGAATAAAGTATTTAGCACTTATTCGGTGCTTTATTCGCAGCATGTCTATTCTGATCACACATTCACACACACATTATAACCCTAATGATCACGTTGTGCTTTTCTATTGGTTACGCTTATATTTGCAGCATTTAAATTTTGTAATATTTGATAAAATTAATGCTCATGGAAGCTTGCATCTGTCTAGTATTTTGTACTATATTTCTTTTTCTCCATAGAGCCTCCTTTCCTGAAGACCTAAATCCAAGTCTCTCACCACACAAGACTTTGAAAGGACTGAAGAATATTGGGTAGCCACCTGTGGATGGATGGTGGGGATGAAAATGATGTTCTGGTATTATTGGGCTGAGAGATGGGGCCCTTCATTTCAGCCAACTCCTCTTTTGAAAGGTGTATTTCTGCTTTTAAGTCTCAAAGACTTCAAGTCCCTTTGAGTACGGTTTTGTTCAATGTTTTGAATATACTACATGTCTAGAAAACCTTGGAGTAGACTGGTACCTTTCCCTATCTTCTCTTTGTTTTCTGATCACATGAATTTTCTAGTTTGTCTTTTTCTAATTAAACGTTTTATTTGTTTACATTTCAAACAGTATCCCCCTTCCCAGTTACCTCTCCATAATCCCCCCATCCCATTACCCCTCTCCCACCTCCCCTTTGTGTCTATGAAGGAGCTCCTCCACTCACTCACCCACCCCTGCCTCATCCCTCTAGCAACTTCCTATACTGGGGCATCAAGCCTCCACAGGACCAAGGGCCTCCCTCCCCTCCCATTGATGTCAAATAAGGCCATCCTCTGCTACCTATATATCTGGAGTCCTGGCTCCTTCCATGTATACTCTTCTTTTGGTGGTATAGTTCCTGGGAGCTCTGGGTGGTCCAGTTAGTTGATATTTTTCTTCAAATGGGGTTGCAATCCCCTTCAGCTCCTTTAAGTCTTTCCCATAACCCTATTGTTGGAGTCCCTGGTCTCAGTCTGATGATTGACTGTGGATATCTGCATCTGTATGGGTCAGGTGCTGATAGAACCTCTAGAAACTGAGGTAGATAACAATGATGGTAGAAATGGTGATGTTGCTTGTGATGGCTGTGGTGATGGTGATGTGCTGATGTTGGTAATGACAGAGATTAGGATGATGATTCTGGCAATTATTGTGGCCTTGGTAACTGTGGTGGTGGTGATGATGATGATGCTAATAATGAGGAGGATGATAGTGATAGCGATTTGGTTGATAATGATTAAGATATAGATTGTTGACTTTCACCAACACATGCAAATCTGTCTGATGGACCTGGGATTTCAAGACTGAAAAGAGTGGTTCATAATACAGTAAAATGCTGTAAACAAGCTTAACTCAGTGATTGTGTACTTTTATACATGAATGTAAAAAAGAAACAATGATCGAAAGAAGGTTGTTTGAGTTCAAAAGTGATCAGAAAAACATGTAAATAAACACCAGTAAGTACATAATAAATATTGACAGAGCAGCCTTTTTTCAGAACTTTTCTTGGGTGAGATTAATTCAAACACAATGTCTGCCACATATTGTAAATTATGTCTGGGAAAGCATGAAAGCAAGGCAGAAGGCCACATCCGTACACTGAGGACAGCACCCAACATAGTCTCTCACCAGATTGAATTCTATAGCTAGGTTCTGATAGCCAATAGAAATAAGCCCACCTCCAGTAGGAAGAGAGGGCATCATATGAGGGAGGGGGCCATCCCACAGTCACAACTATGACTCATAATTGTTCCTGTCTGAAGGAATTACAGGGATGGAAATGGAGAGAACCCTGAAGAAAAGAAGGCCCAGTGACAGACCCAAAGTGGGATCCAGCTCAAGGGGAGGTCCCAAGGCCTGATACTTTTACTGAGGCTATGGAACGCTGACAAAAAGGAACCTAATGTGGACCACGCTCCGGAAGACCCAACAAGCAGCTGAAAGTTTCAGAGGCAGGTAGTTGTACCCAACCAATGGACAGAAGCAGCTGATCCCCACTGTTGAATTAGGAAAAGACTGAAAGAAGCTGAGGAGCAGGCCGACCCTGTAGGAGGACCAGCAGTCTCAATTAATCTGGACCCCTGAGATCTCTCAAACATTGTACCACCAAACAGGTAGCATAGACAAGCTGATATGAAGTCCCCAACACACATACAGTAGAGGACTGCCGGGTCTGTGTTCATTCAGAGATGATGCATTGAACCCTCAAGAGGCTGGAGGCCCCAGGGAGTTTAGAGTCAGGTGGAATGGAGGGGGTGAGGACATCCACGTAGAGACCAGGGGGTGGAGAGGAGGTATAGGATGTGTAGAAGTAGGAGGATGGACTGGAGGTGAATAAAATACGGAGCATAAAATAAATAAATAAATAAATAAATAAATAAATAAATAAATAAATTTAAAAACAATTAAAAAAAACCCTGAATGTAAATACTTGTCACTAGAGGTGGGGGTGGTACAAAATCATGTCTAAGAATAATCCCAGGCATAAAATATACTTGAGGTAAAGGGCCCTCTGCCTTTTTTCTAGAGCCTCTCCCAGTTCCCAAAGGTAACATTCAGATGTGTCATTTTTTTTTTTTTACTCTGATCAAACAATGGATGATGGCTGTGGTGGTAGTGGTAGCTGATAATAGAATTATTATTTAATTATGTATATAATATGAAAGCATATATGCCCAGTATATGTCACATATAGTCACATATGTTATGTGTAATCTTATTACTCCTCATAAAACAATAGCAACTTACTGTTAACTTTATTCTCATTTTAGGGAGGATCAACTACATTTTGGAAGGTTTAAATGACTTGCCCATGGTTCTATATGTGACATGTGCATTTACAGAACCAGAAAAAGTTGACAGCAAAGCAACTGTGAACCTCAAATTTAACCTGAAATCACTTGAAACTAACAATCAGAGAGTGGGAGGATTTCATGCTGGTCATTAAGAACAGAAAGTGACAGTTTGGTATTGGCTCTGTCCTGCTTCTAGTACTTCACTGGTTCTGATATTGAGTTAAAAGCCAAGGAATTACTGTCAATAGATTCTTAGCTGTCTTCCCATTTTTTTTCTCCCTTATATATTTCCTTTTAAAAATGATTGCAATTTTCTCAGTAGAGTGTGTGTCTTTTCTCCCACACCATCTAGGAATTTTAGTTTTCTTCCTTCCTTCCTTCCTTTCTTCCTCCCTTCCTTCCTTCCTTCCTTCCTCCTTTCATCTCATTTTTTCTTCTACTCTCCATCTTGTTCCTGCTCTTCTTTTTTCATTAGGACTTCCATGTCATACTAGGGCTGAAGTGCTCTTTCAGGAACTATGCTTTAATGACACACTTGTTATATTAAGAGAATGAGGTAATAATGAGATAATAAGAACAAGAGGTCTCTTATTCTTCTGTAAGTGATATTCACTTCATTTAGACGTTGAGAGGGTGGATGAAGACTCTTAGTTATTTCATGCTTCCTGTACCTGTCAATTTTGTATTGCAATATCACCAAATCACACACTCTAAGAAAATGACCAAGGAGCTCATTGGACTCATACTTCATAGCAGTTATTTAATGGTTGTATCTCTCAGGTAAATTAACATTACAGACATACATGTTGTCTACTGTAAAACAAAACATGATATTTCAGTTAATGGCATGATTCTTTAATGATAGAGTTAATCTTTTAATTGGTGCAGGTTGTGTCTTTACAAGATATTAAACATTTACCACATGCAGTTCTGTTTGATACTTATACTAAAACTAATATTTATCATCCAACTGATGAAATTAGTCTGCAAGGAAGCCACACATACATTAGAATGTCCTCAGCCAGTGACACTGTCTATCAAGCTTAAAATCGCACTCTTGACTTCCTGGAGAATACAATTTCTTTATCATTCAGCTCCTTTATAGGCATTTATCTGACTACAGGGAGTGCATATTGTGAGGGTTTTTGGTTTTGGGGTTCTTTTTTGTTTGTTTGTTTTGTTTTGTTTTGTTTTGTTTTTTATCAATTCCGGACTTCGAAGAGAGATGCTATTCTTGTAACAAACTTGGGTAATCTCCCTCAGCAGGTTCTCAGAGTAGATGACACTTCCCTTTCTCAATAAGAAGAGAGTGATCAGATGTTCCTAATGAGGAGGGAGACTCCCTTTGGATAATGTATTGTTTGTTAAAACTATTCAGATATATCTCACAGAACGATCCATTGTCTTTAGTAACCTAAATTTGTCATATACATATCTCATCATATTGATCATCACAGGCACAGGAAACTTATTACAGCTCCAATCAATTGGTAAAGTATAGTTGGGATGGTCCTTTTCCCATTCAGCCTTGCCACAATTGAGACCCTCATATTGCTTTCAGTAAGTCAGACTAAGTTCTATAGGTAATAGATAAAACATCTGGGAATGGAAGGCACCCAGGAAATAAGGCCTTCTAGATACAAGAAGACAGATGTGCATATGAACTCAAAAAGACTGTGGAAGCATACACAGCACCTGCAGAGGTCGAAGCACTCGGCATCCCAGCACTGAGAGGAGAAGCAGGCGCTAGCTGCCATCCATATCCTAGAAGCTATCTCCAACTGATAACCACTTCCAAAGGAAAATTTAGGTTTCCTTTTTCTAATAGAGTTTCACTGGGGATGCCACAAACACTTGATGGGCAGTCCCTTTTTGAAGTTCTTTGCCTCATAATGTTTTGGCTAGATTTTTGCTGTCGTTTGTTTGTTTGTTTGTTTTTTACCTTACAAGCAGGTCTTCTAAAAATCCCTGGTGACCCAGAGAAAGCAGATGCAGAGTGCTGAAAAGTTAATAGAACTTTTCTCATTGGGAAGTGAATAGAATAAGTGCAGAGACTCCACACTGTGATTGACATTACTCCATCCATCTCCTTAACTATGCACATGAAATTAAGCAAGTCAGGTTTCTCTCCAGTGTTAACTTAAATTATGAATTATGCATTGGATAAATGTTAACTAGTTCTCAGCTCATAGCCACACATGTGTAAATTTCAAATGCAGTATTGTTTAATTTATTTAATTGTAACCTAGTTTTACTATACTGTTTATGGGGGGAAGAGCAACTAAGCATCAGATTAACAAAAGAACATGCAACAACAGGGTGGAAGCCACTTTCAATTATGGCCAAGGAGACATAACTGGTGGTATTGACAATACCTTGAATTGCATTGATTTTTCCCTTTTAACTCAAAGCTTTGATGACGCTCTTGCTTTCACACTTATTTATCATTTCTAATAAAAATCTGTACAGTGTCAAAACTACCAGGTACAATTTTCTTACACTGAATTACTAGTTTGTTTATGAATTAAATCAACTTCAGCATATGTGATTTGCAAGCATGATATAACAATGTTTAGGTGATGAAAATCAACTAAAGAGTATCTTCAACTAGTATTATGTGAGCTATAGAGCAAAATGCATAGGTGCAGAGGGGAAACAGAACCTGGAATCCAGGCCACTCTCTCCATGTTGACTTAACCCCTCAAACAAAGAAGGTCCACAACTTACATTAAAAAAAATCAGTGGGATAGCTGTTATGTACCAGAATAGAACTGAAGCTCTTGCAGATGATGTTGCTAGCAACCCCCCCCCCACTACCAATGCATATCAACTCCTAGTATGCTTACTTGCTCTAGAGGTAGGGGAACTGGGGCTCAGAAAGCTGAAGCAGCTAGCCTGGTTATCCCACAAAGAGTCTGTGGAGATATTAGAAGTAAAAGCTTGCTTTATGACAGGATGCAATGCTACGTTTATTCCTGGACAGCTATTATAGCTCTTCATCACCACAGGAATGTTGTCCTATAAAGCAGTTATGAGAAACTTTTTATATGGTGTGTACACAAGTTAGTTTGGGTTTCAGGAGAGCTCAGAAATGCAAAGTGTTATAGGTTAGGAAGATCAAGACCTCAACTTCTCTCATTATAATATATTTTTCTAAGACATATATATATATATATATATATATGAACATTATATGTATATATATACATATAATGTTCATAATGCACATGTATAGAGACTTTCAATGTTAACTCTGTCTGTATCTCACATAGTCAGATTTTAACTGCATGTTTTCTCATTCAAAGTCAGAATTTGGGCCTTCATAGAGCTCACTGACTTCTCGTCCAAGCCATCTTATTCAATACTTTCCCAAAATATTTACCTGGATCTGCTTGGCAGTTCTCTCAGGTGCTTTTGTGTGGCACTTCTTTCTGCAGTTAAAAGTCTTCCATCCTGGATAGGAGTTTGTTAAGACATAATTTTATACTATGTCATAGTATTATAAAAGAAAAGTACAAAAAATTATTTTAGGACAGGGTGTTTACAAGAAGATGAAATAAAACCATGTTTCCAAGTGGCAGGGGTAAAACTCCATCCTTCAAGGAAGCTCTAATACAAGAAGTGAATAACTGAAAATATATTCAAGACGTCCCTGAAATTGTTGAAATTAATTAGGCTCCTCCTTCTCCAAGGGCATAGTAGCAGGAAAAAACAGCTGGGGGTCACTTTCGTCCAAGCCAAACTACAAAAATGACACCCTTATAAACCCTGATGGAAGATGCAGAGACCAGCCATGCAGCCTAGAAGAACCAAAGATCAGCGAGATTGCCCAGAAAAGGCTCCTACCAGCTGAGCCACCTGGAAAGGACACTGTAACCAGAACCATCTGTAGACTCGGAAGTGTGCTCCAGGCTTCCAGCCTTGGTGAGATGTCACCCATTCTGGGGTATCTTTAAGCAATTTCCTTTCCTGTAGGAGCCTCTCACACATATTCCTACATATAACCCCAATAAAACTCATGGCTTCAACAAGCTGGACTTTGGTCATACTCCTACATCATTCCGTTGTAGTCTCCCTGTTAAGGGTGAGTACACGTGTGTGTTTTGGGTCTTCCAAGAAAAAGTATGTCACATAACAGGTGTTGATAGTTCTTGGTCAGACTTTGTAAAATGCACTCTAAAGCTGTAAGAGCAAGCAGCAAACATTAACACAGGTGTCAATTTTTTCAAATGTTTAATATATTTGCAAGACTTTCTGGCTAGTATTACATTTAGAAGGAAGGGCTATTAATAGTTCTAACTCATACCAAGGTTCCTACAGACAACTTATTATTTCAGGGAAGATATTTTCCAAGTTCAAAAAGATGTGAAAACATTCTTTTTTTTTTTTAATTTTCTTTTTTTTTTTTTTTTTTTTTTTTTTTGATATTTTCTTTATTTACATGTAAATTTCTCCATTCCCCGTTTCCCCTCCAAAAAACAAAGAAACAAACAAAAACAACAAAAACAAACCCCTGTTGCCTCCCCCTTCCCCATGCCTGCCACCCCACCCTCTCCCACTTTCTGGCCCTGGCATTCCCCTACACTGGGGCACAAAACCTTCACAGGGCCGAGGTCCTCTCCTCCTATTGATCGAATTTGCAATCCTCTACTATACACATGCTGCCTGAACAATCAGACCCCTCCATGTGCAGTCCTTGGTTGGTGGTTGAGACCCTGGGAGCTCTGAGGGTACTAGTTAGTTCATATTGTTGTTCGTCCTAAGGGGGTGCAAACCTCTCAGCTCCATTGGTCCTTTCTCTAACTCCTTCACTGGGGACTCTGTACTCATTTCGATGGATGGTTGTGAGCCTCTACATCTGTGTTAGTCAGGTACTGTCAGAGCCTCTCAGGAGATAG
>NW_022196904.1:182375225-182410370 GCF_008632895.1 Mastomys coucha | reverse complement strand
AGTTTGGAATGCAGGAAGAACAACCCACATTCCACAAGGAACTCAAGAAGAAGGAAGACCAAAAGGTGAAAACATTCTTAAAGTAAGACTGAAGACTTCTATTAGATGGGTGAGAAAAACAATATGATCCAGTCTACATTTGTGTTGTCAATATTACATCTTCACTATGGATTTCTCTAGTCTTACTGGATTTACTGGTCAGAAGAGAGGAAATGCTGACCACTAGTGTATGGCATACATGTATATGTATGTATGTATGTATGTATGTGTGTGTGTGTGTGTGTGTGTGTGTGTGTGTGTGTGTATGTGTGCTGATGTGTGTGTGTGTGCTCATGTGTGTGTGTGTGTGTATGTGTGCTCGTGTGTGTGTGTGTGTGTGTGTGTGTGTGTGTGTGTGCGCGCGCGCGTGCATATGCTTTGGGATAGCAATCCTAATGTAGCACAAACTCAGATTAACTAAAGTGATATTAAGCATATACTATCATTTTTATTGTAGCATGTAGCTCACACATATACTTGGTTTCCTGGAACTCATTTGGGCCATGTTAGAGCTTAGTGGCCTGTGTATTTACAGATTATCCAGTAAGAAAGTATACTGGCTTCAAATTCTACCAACTAATTAAAACTTTCTCTGTAACACATCTCTGTTATTTCAGAAATTTCCATCCTCATGCCCCCTCTGAGTATCTTGAAAGGATTGGCAATCCAATTTCATCTGAGCTTCTTTGTTCTTGCCTACTGTAATTATAAGATATGACATCTCATGTGCGTTCTTGATGTGACTTGGTCATATATCTGACAAATGTCCCTGCCATTTATCTTTCTATGTCTAAGACATGTGTGACATTGATGTAAGTTGGACACTCTGAGTTGTTCCCCTGGACTCATTTAATCTTATCAACCATGCTTCACAATAGTTGTTTTCATTTCACTACAGAGAGAAATAAAGTTTGGAGGAGACAATATTATAATAGGTGAACCTAAATCCTAAGTAAGAAGACAAAAAATTTTTAAGACTGTCACTTTTAGAGGATGGTCCTATAATAACTGACCCTGAGGCCTTTTCTCTAGTTACTAAATCCTAATCGGATGAAATTATATTTTAGATAATGTTTTCAAAATTTGTCTGATGAGCCTTGCAGTATTCATCAACTTTCAACAATATTAAAGAAAAATAAATAAGAACTGTATGTATGTATGTATGTATGTATGGTGTCTGTATGGGTGCATGTATGCATTATCTTGTCTGCCTTCATGTATACTCATATATGGATAGGTGTATATTCTGTCCAGGTTCAGGTTATTCCAATACAAAGAGACTGAAATTTTTTTCTTTAAGGTTTAAATTATTAGACAATGATTGGCTATCCTTAAAATCTGTTGTTTTGCCTGGATCAATTACCACTTATAACAAACTGAAAATATAACTGAATGTCTTATTTCTTTCCTTTGATCATGTAGTTAAGATAGTTGACACTGCTATTTCTACTATTGATGTGGCCAAGAATACTTGTTCTTATTGTTGTTGCTTCTTGTTGTTGTTACTGTTGTTACTATTATTGTTAACATCTGACCCTGCCAAGAAAATCCTTAAGTCGTTCCTCCTTAAATAGTGTTTCTAAATTACAGTGAATCTACCATTTTCTACTTTTCTTTTAAAAAATTCTTTTCTTTTCTTTTTCAACAGAAGGAAGACCTAAAGGCATGTTTTTTATTACCCATTCTTAATTATCTTTAACTTTTCATTTTGGTTTCATTCTGACATTTACACACATATGCATACTTACATTTTGTTTTTATTTGCCCCAACTATCTCTTGCTGGTTTTCTTTGCCATGTAGCTCTCACTTCTGATTTAATGTTACATCTATTTTATTGAAGAAAATATACTTTTAAAAAATCGCTAAAGTTTTATAAAATATTTCTATATTTTTAATTGACCTCAAATTTTTCAATCACATGATCTTTAAATATTCAGTTCTCTAATCTCTAACATGGCCAAAATGATGAGAAGAAGTGAAATGCAGGTCTTAGATACATGACATAGTACAATCATGATCTATGCTTACTCTTCTTTTAGCTTATATTAGTATGGGGTAATATGGGGCACATTACAATTGCTTATGCTTCTGATATCCTAAAGCAGGTATGAACAAAGAATTGCACACATACACACACTTGTACTACAGCCAAGTACATATAGACTCATTCATACATGAAAATACATACACTTCCATGGGGTTCCCTGAGGCCCAAGGATAAGTTTTCGATGGAACCATAATATTTAGGGTTGTGTGTTTTAAGGTCTCTCACTCTCTGAATAATGTCTGGCTGTTAATATTTGTATTTGTTCCCATCTGCTGCCCAACATGACTTCTCTTGTGATGGCTAAGCAAGGCACTTATTTACAGTCACTGGGAGTCATTTTATTGTTGCAATATTTTAGTATTTGACCTATCTAGGCTCAAGTTCTTGGTCACCCAACAAGCAGTGTCTAGAATGGGTTATATCTTCTGGAGTGTGTCTTAGTCAAATTACATATTTGTTGGTAACTCCAGCAAATTTTGTGCCACTTTTGCGCTAGCATACCTTACTTGCAGGACACCATCAAAGGGTGTTTAGCTGGGTTGACATATACATTTCTCCTTTGGTAGCATGCAGAGTACCTTTTTGAACCAAAGGCCTTGTCAGTTGACATGTTCCACAATTGTCCTTTCTAGCTTTACTCTCATGCTAGTTCATGTGAGGACTTCATTCCCAATAGTCATGTACATTGCATTCTTTTGTTGATGTATTTTTAACGTATACCCTTGTCAACTCACTTTTGGGTAAATTAAAATGGTCTTTTAAAAGTCAAATCACCTGATACCTATATTGGAGGGACACTTTTCCAATGATGTCTTGTGTTTCTGCTTGTAAGTTTCTCTATTCAAGGATAAAACATAATAAATATTGTTTATGACACAAAGAAAAGTTACTACTGCCTTAGAAGGCAAAGACTATATGTATAATTAAATAGCAACATTTTCAAAGCCCATTTTACTATATTTCAATTTCCTAAGTTTAGGGAAACTCTGCTATATTTCACTTGTGAACATCAGGCACTGAAGAACTTGCTCAGAGTGTTGTTAAGCACTTCATGCCTTAACAATTCTATGAAGCCTCCTTTTTTTTTTTTTTTTAGATATTTTCTTTATTTACATGTAAATTTCTCTTTTCCCAGTTTCCCCTCCAAAAAACAAACAAACAAACAAAAACAACAAAAATAAACCCCTGTTGCCTCCCCCCTCCCCATGCCTGCCACCCCACCCTCTCCCACTTATTGGCCCTGGCATTCCCCCACACTGGGGCACAGAACCTTCACAGGACTGAGGTTCTCTCCTCCTATTGATGATCGAATTTGCAATCCTCTACTATACACATGCAGCCAGAACAATCAGACCCGCCATGTGCAGTCCTTGGTTGGTGGTTGAGACCCTGGGAGCTCTAAGGGTACTAGTTAGTTTGATTCTCAGTTATCAGGTAATCCTTCCCAGTTTGAGTATTTTGCTTTCATGTTTGTGATAGCTGCAGTATGTAGTGCTGAGTATGAGGGAGCCTTTTCACATTGGTTAGAAAGCAGATTCTGTCAATTGTGCTTTGAGAGACATTGAGGCCACTTTGCAAACATTTGTGCCTCAGTTTAATCTTTTCTAAAATGTCAAGGTCTACAGTAACTCATTGCATAGGCTTATGACAAGAAGAAACCAATCTGTACTTTATCACTGAAGTCAGGTCCTGGTGAAGAGTTTTACTTTCATTACTCTTTGATTTGATCTGGTGTGTCAATTTTGATTTTATCAAACAAGTTACTACCAGACTAGGGGATGTTTCTTTTTGTTTCTTCAAGTTCACACCTCTGTTTCTTTTTAACACTTTTCATCTATCTCTGTTTCTTTCTTTCATTTGATTTAAGTAAGTCTCTATTCATAAGCATCCTACATTAGTTTATAGTAAATAATAATACAACTGAACAAACCAATGAGAGTGAATTTAAGACAGAGCTTGCCTGCCTTCCTCCCTCTTTCCTGCCTTCCTTTCATCCCTCCTTCCATAATTTTCTTCCTTCCTTTCCTTTCCTTTTCCCCTCCGCTTTTGTGAAGGAACTATCGTACTTCAAGATGTGGTCATTCAGAAGGAGGGTTGCATGAAACTGCATGAGCAGCCTCAGCCTCATGATCATTGCTGGATGAAATGAAGGCTGTGGTTCTTGTGCACACACAGGAAGCTCTGAGTGCATAGATCAACAATTTACCTCACTGAAGAGAGAAACACTTACACATATGGAACAAGGAATCAGCTGGGTGGTGTCCCTGACTAGAAGGGCCCTTCTATAGTGCAAATAATAGATAATAGGTGAAACTAAAGGACTTGAGATCAATCTCCATCCTGGAAGATAGCGAAGTCAGCAATAATAGATTTTCTTTAATAAAACAGAGCTCAGATTTCCCCCAACTTAAACGGGTGATTTTTCCACATGGATGGACATCCTAAAAGAAGAATTAAAAAGAGCAAAATGATCCTTTCACATATAATTAATATTCCCATCAACATCCACCCTCATGAGAAAACAAGTTTGGAAATATATTCACAAACATTTCAGCTGAGTCAAACGCTTTTATTTGGTGCCTGTTCAGGCAAATCCAGGCAGCAAGCCACTTGTGGCTTAATTACTAGATTGTATTAAAACAAGGCAATTTAATTGCAATTAGTGTTACAATCATTTATTCATAAAATGCCAGTATATGTATTTATTTCCAATAATCCATTACATCCAGCCTGGAACTATGTGGGTTCTATTAAATTATAAAGTACAAGGTCATTAACCTACAATTGTACTTTGGATCATTTTTTTAAGATCGCATTCTGTTTGCTCTTTGGTTCAGTTTAAATTGCTAACCGCTCTTAGATCATTTATCTTTAGCTATTTAATTTCCCCATGATTTTCTAAAGGCTCTTATCATTGCTAATTAAGCAGGTGTGACCTGCTCTGTGAACAGTTGGCTTTCCTGGAACATCTGGTAGAAATCCAAAATTGGATTAGTCCACTATACTCTTCTTTGTTTCTTGTGGCTAAATCTGGTCACTAGTAGTTCTTAAATTGTAATGCGATCTTGAGGGCCCACAAAATGAACTTTGGTGCATGAGAAAGTGTCCATATATAGTCTTCCTTTTTTTCCTGAGTTTAGAAAGAGACCATCATTGATTCATCAAGGATCATGTAGAGAACATGTATATAGTGTGAGTTCAAAGACAAGCAGTTTTACATGAAGGAAAACTTATTGTTCTTCAGCAAAGACAGGTGTCCTCATGTCAAATTCAGTCATCTATAGTTTCCCTTAGGTTTCTTTGTTTCATTATATGTGTGCTATGATATCCCCTAAGCCCTCAGTTTGATTTTAAAATTGGGTTGTGAGATAGTCGGTTTCCATATGGCATTTTATTTTCTCTTTCATTAGGTAAGCTTACTCATTCAACACTGAATTGCACAATAGTCCCACATCACACCCTGCTTCAGTATTCTGCCTCCCTTCTTTACCTATAATATTCTATCAGGATCTCTTAAGCTATCCTAACCGAAAGGCTACTTTCCAGTTTCCTGGCTTCTATTTATGTATCAGGTCACACACACACAGATTTAAAGTGATGCTTTAAACAAACGAAAGTGCACAAGATATTTGTCTTCCTCAGTCTGACTTACTTAATTTGGTGTAATTTTTTTCAGTTGCATCTATTTTCTGCAAATTTCATAATTTCATTTTTCTTTATTTTTTCTTCCATTGTGTGTATATAGCACATTTTAAAATCCATTTTCCTGATGATGAACTGTTAGGTTGATTCTGTTTTCTAGCTATTATGACTTGAGCAGCAATGGAAAAAAAGTGTCTCTCTATAGTAGAATATAAAGTTTGTTATGCATATTTCCCAAAGTTTATGATGAATTTGCATGGCATCTCTACTTTTATTTGTTGAGGGATATTGCTCAGACCAATTTGCAAAGTGGCTGCACAAGTATATATATATATACCAAGAGTATATAAGAATTCCGTTTTTCCCACATTGATTCCAAGACTTGTTGGAGCCTAAGGTATATGAAGAGGAATTTTACTCTAGCAACCTGGCTGCTCTGGCAAGGGATTGCATCATGTGTGATCTGGCTGGAATCACACAGGCCCTTAGTAGATGCCTTTACAGTAAAATTAGTTTGTAGAAGAAGCTAGCCATGTTTGAAAGTTATGTTTAATTAAGGGGCAGAAAAAGTGACAAATCAGAGAAAGATCTGTCAGAATTGGCCAGAGACAGGATACACCCAACTCTCAGGAGAGCAGCACAAGAAATAGAAGCTATTTAAGAGCAGAACAGGGCGAATCAGTCAGTTGGGAGTCAGTGCAGTGAGTGCAGTGCGGTGGGGTTAAGTTTGTTCATGAGTTCCTGCAGGTCAATGCAGGTCATCAGAGATAGTTGAGGCTACAACATAAGAAGGAACCAGAGGAATAGAACAAATTACTAATGTTAATTATAAGCCAAGCAGAGCAATTAAATGAGAATCTGAGAGAGGCCAGATTGAATCAGTCAGGTTAGAGAGGAGTCAATCCTGAGCAGTTGATTTGAATAAGCTATGAATAGTTCAGAAAAGGGTGAGTTTACTGAGCAGTAAGTCTCAGAAATCACACTTACATCAGGTGAATAAAAGTTACATTCACAGGTATGACCTGACAGCATCAAATTATTTTTAAATATTTATGTTCACACCTACTTCCCTAGGGTGCTGGTTTTTCAGTAGAGGGTCAGAACTATAGAGATGTATAACTAGTCTCAACAGCCCAAGAGGCTGAAAGCTCAACCCTTAATTAGAAAATGAGCTAGGTAGAGTTTGTCAACTTGACACAAGCTAAAGTCCTCTGAGCAGAGTGGAGAAAATGCCTCCACCAGATTGGACTATAGAAAAGTATCTTCAGACATCTTCTTTATTTAATGTTTGATGTGGAAACACCCACATTCTAAAGTAAATATATGCTAATGGGCTTACTTCATGAGGACATCTTGCAGTGATCACAGATCCACTGATCAAAGATGAAAATGGTCATTTTCAGGCAGAGGTACACAGATGTACAATAAGCAACACAGCAGGGAATTAGGTTTAATTGTGAACTGAAGGCTCAGGGTGACAGTACTAATGTGCTGCTAGAACAGTTCTTGCAAACTTTGAGAATATGATGGTTCATTGCAATTGAACAAGAAATGACAAGTTTAGTACAAAAGGCAATGGGAAGAGAATTTAAGAATTCAGAGAAGAGTCAGCTGCATAGTTCAGCGGGTAAATCTAATGACCTGAGTTCAACTTCTAGAACCCGCTTGAAGGTTAAAGGAAAGAATACACCCTTACTGTCACACATGCAATGCACAGATGCATTGGCATGCACACATACACTTAAACACTTATGCACTTAAACACACACTTAAACTTATTATGCAGAAACATAATATACAGGATAAGATAAAATGAATTTTAAGCAGTTTTAATTAAAAAGAATTGTAGCACATCTTCTTACTCTTTATTTAGTCCATTTCCTCTCAGTTATCCTCCCTTAAAACCTTCCTATGTACCTCACTCTTAAGTGGATAACTTCTTTTTCTTTGAGTATTATTATTGCACCCACCCACCCACCCCCCACACACACCCCACACACAAATATGCACAAATATGTAAACACAATCCCTGGATCCACATTGTTGTTTTATGTATATATAACTTCAAAGCTAACCACTCCACATTAGACAATCAATACTGGAAGAGGCTAATTCTGCTTCTCTCATAAGTCATTAGTTTTATAGTCTTTACATAGTTTTTGTGTAGGTGTAGAACCCCATGAAATTTTCCCTCTTGAACATTATATTTCCATTAATAATGTCATTGTTTCAGACTTGTTTATGTAGCTATTTCTAAAAGAGAATAAACCAGAATATCTGTCTATGGTGGAACAGTTACTCTTAAATTAAAAATTAAAATAAAAGGTTCAAAGAAATAGGAATTCTACTACGTGAATAATAAAAAACCAACTAGATTTATTCTGTGAGATGAACAAATGACTCCATTCCAAGTAGATAACAAATAAGCTAGTGGCATTAACCCAAGAATCAAAGAAGGTTTCATATTGACTGTCCTCCAAGTCAATACTTATGGAAAACAACACTGATACAAAGATGCGCTGCCTGTCGCTAGGATAATGAAAGGTAACAAAATCAGAGGGGCAAGGTAAGAAGGCTGACATGTCTTTCAGTGAAAAAAAAGAAATTACAAGGAGTTGTACAAGTTCAAATGTCAAAGTCTGACTCAAAGAACTATGGGTGAGTTAAAAGTATCTTGTATTTCTAATGAATAGGGAGAAGGGTGACTAGGAGAGAACATTGTTAAACCTACTCAACCAAAAAACATAAAGACAGCCAACAACTAAACAATACTACTTAGAGAATTCTAGTCCTTTGTCAAGTGTAAGGAAATATGTACACATATTTTCTGAAGAGATTGTGCCTTGTAACATCACAATAAGAATGCTACATGGTCCTGTCACTTGTTCCCAAGGAACTTAAACTCATATTCTTGGATGGTTCTTTTAGAAAAGGTGAACACCAAAGCATCGTGAGGTATGTTAGACACAGAAACAAACACAACATTAAAATACAGAGGTCATAATCATTATTATGGTGACACTATTGGAGTAGTAAGGTCATAAATGATGTTCTGACCTCAGTCTAACACACAGAGTGCCCAATTTAAGGACATTAGTCATTAATTCTTTTGAACCATAATGCTGAAATGAGCATATGTGTAAGGAATACAATGGGAAACAAAGGCAAATAGTTCCACATGTTAAATTTCAAGCAGTATTAAAATGGATGAACATTCAGGAATGTGGAGAAGCCAGTAAGGAGCCTATAATCTATCTTAAAAAAAAAATAACGAACTCTAGTCTTGGCCCAGAGCATGAGACAAAGAGCAAATATAAGGGCCATAATAAAAGATACTAAGAACTTGTTCCTACTATATGCATATTAAGTTAGTCTAATATTATCAATAAAGAAAAAATAAGTGAATTTGTTTTCCTGTCTTCCTTCCCTCTATTTTTCTATCTCCAGAATATTGACATTTTATAGGATATAGCATCATCATATAGGAAATATGTACTAGCAAAATAATTCCTTTTTCACCTTACATATTTATATTTATAACCCACAGCAATTTTTATTTTCCTGTTCATTGAGCCTTAAACAATAGCTAAGAACCTCAGCATATTATCATGCTGTTTCACTATATCAGTAGAATTATGTAAATTAGAGCACATGATTAATAAGCAACAAGTATATTGGAAGACTTGGGCAAGCTTTTGAGTCCCAGGCTATGTGGTATGATAGTATAGAGCCCATGGACTATAAACAAAAGTTAAATTTTTAGAGACTGAAAAAGACTGAGTACATTAGGGTACCTGCTCTGAATAAAACACAAAGCAGTTTTTACCCATCTCAATGTGAACATTTGTTCTTAGACTGCATGTTTTACAAGGGACAAAAGGACTTGAAGGATAGTAATGTATCTTAGTTGAAGGAGCAATTTCCTATCATGAACAATACTATTGATCTAATCCCCAGCAATATAGAGACACACTCGTGAATGTCTGCAATCCCAGCACTTAGGAAGTACAGGTATGAGATTAAGAGTCCAAAGTAGTCATTTACTACATGGGATGATTGAGGCCATCATCAGCTGCATGATAATTTAACTAAGGTATTAAATAAATTACTACAATTATTTCAATATATTAAGAAGTCATCCAAAATGGTCCCTGTCTGATTAAGCTACAGAATACCAAGGTTGTGAAACAAATTAGGTATATGGATCATCTTAAGGTATAAGTCCTAATATTTGTATCTACCTTGGATAAGTTGTGATGTCTTATTAGGTTGCATGGCTAGTTCCATCAAAACAGTAAGAATTTAGATAGTCTATATTCGTTATTTCTGGGAAAGGTCATGACATCATGCCTAGCCATAATACTAAGTTGATTTCTCAGTTCAAAAATTTTGATGTAATAAAGATGTAGTAATGCAACTCTAAGACCAGGTAGTAAAGGACACATGTTAGGTTACTGGGCTCCCTAGCTAAATTGTCACTTGCCACTTTTGCTATAGAATAACTGCTAACTACTATCAGAATCTGATACAGAGAAAAGTAGTAAACTTCATAGATAGATTAGCACATCAGTTGATGAGCAGTGGGGACAAACAGTGGATATAATATAGACTCATGGCTATAGCCCTTAAAGACAACAGCAAGAGGAAAATCCTTCCACTTGGGAAATTCTTAATGAAACCATTTTTTATCTATTTTGGTGAAAATATAAGTCTGGAGACCTGGATTATAGTCTCAAGGAATGTATATTTTGACTGATTATTCAGGTATTTACAAAGGTAGAAAAATGGAAAATTTGGGACAGTAATTTGGAGAAAAAGCTTATAATACACCTTATGGAATAGACAAGAAATGAGAAAATTATTTTGGCACATGCTAATGTCCACTGGAATTCATTTAACACAGAGAGATCACTAATCAAGTAGAGAATTTGATTTTGCTGCTTGTTCACACTAATGCTGCTATAAAGCCCGCATAGATGGAGTAGCTGAAATGTTGCAAACATAAACTTGGCAGAGGCAGAGGCAGAGGCCTAATAATATTAGGAAGTATTCATCAAATCTTAGGTAGTTATTTTTATAATTCCCAGTCTCCAACAGACACAAATACTGAACATCCGTTTCTAAGCATTTGTTTCTGACGTCATCAATCAGAGAGAAAGGCCATTTCCATGAGGGGAAATTTATTTATAATAGATTCCTTCCATCCTGGAAAAAACTATAAATTCACCTTGTTTATCTTGATTAGATTTACCACAAATTTATGTATGGCTTCTGATCTGTAACCTGGGAGCATTGCAAGCATTTACGCAAAAATGTCATGGAATGGCGACCATATTATGTGAGCTCTTGTGAAGACTAAACATAAAAAGGTAGAAATCCAGGTCTCTTACTTTCTGCATAATATCTGACTGTGCGTGTCTGTATCTGTTCCCATCTGCTGCTGGAGAAAACTTTCTCTGATACTGACTGAGAAGACACTCATCTATGCTTACAGCATGGATGTCATTAGGAGTCATTTTATTGCTACAGTTTTTCCTTTTTGATGTTAGTTTTGCTGCTGCTGCTTCTGTTGTTATTATTTTCTTTGTAACAGCAATGTCTGGTTTTATCCTAGGTCTCTGAGCTATTCATAGTCTGAACCTTGACCACTCAAGTAGCATTTTGGGTGTTGGATCCATCTTGTGGAATGGGGCTTAAGTAAAATCAGGCATTAGTCGGATATTCTTACAAACTTTTGCCACAACGGTAGTGGCATATCTTGTAGGTAGGACGCTAACATAGATCAAGAAAGAGTTTGTGGCTAAGTTGGTATTCATCTTTATCCAGTGAAACATTATGAAAGCCTAGTTTTCTTCATGGGAGTTTCACAAGGGAAACAAACTACTCTTTTTTGTCCTTTCATAAAAATTATTTTTTCACATAATATAATACTGATTTAAGGTTCCATCTCCCTCTGCTCCCCAAGTTCCTTTAGATCTCCACTATTATCTGTATCAACTTTCATTATGTCTCTAGTAGAAAAAATTAGATTGTAAGATATAAAAATATGATAAAATGATCGATTTTGCAATCCTCTACCATACACATGCTGCTTGAACAATCAGACCCCTCTATGTGCAGTCCTTGGTTGGTGGTTGAGACCCTGGGAGCTCTGAGGGTACTAGTTAGTACATATTGTTGTTCCTCCTAAGATGCTGCAAACCCCTCAGCTCCATTGGTCCTTTCTCTAATTCCTTCACTGGGGACCCTGCACTCAGTTCGATGGATGGCTGTGAGCCTCTACATCTGTGTCTCGGCCCTGTGAGGGTTCTGTGCCCCAGTGTAGGGGAATGCCAGGGCCAGAAAGTGGGAGAGGGCGGGGTGGCAGGCATGGGGAGGGGGGAGGCGACAGGGGTTTGTTTTTGTTTGTTTTTTTTTTGTTGTTTTTTGGAGGGGAAACTGGAAATGGAGAAATTCACATGTAAATAAAGAAAATATCTAAAATAAATTAAAAAAATATGATAAAATGAAATAAAATAAAAACCAATTCATCAGAATAGGACAAAACAAATAAAAGAAAAAAGCCCAAGAAAGGCACAAAAAATCCAGATATGGTTTCACAGACCACTCATTTACACACTCAGCAATCCCCAAAAACATAGTAAACTGGAAGCCATAATATATTCCCAAAGGACCTGAGTGATAATGAAGATAGAAGAAAAGAAATACATATTTTTCTTTAAACAAATAAGTACATATTTATAAGAGTGGAGAAGGTTAAAAAATAAAAAGAAATCCTCTGACAGGACATTATGAGTCTTGGAGCCTCCAAATCTGTCATTGAGTGAGAGTTTTGCTGGACAACTACTGCTGTGCATGCAACCTACACGTAATAGTAGTTTGTGAGTAAGACAAATTTTGGGTTGAAGGTTTTGTAGATGGAATGATGTCCCCCGTCCTCTCCTGGAAGTTGTGCCTGGCCACAGGCGGTGGCCACTTTAGTCTCTATATTGCCCTCTGAAAAGAATCTTAGCTTCGGTCACCCATAGACTCCCTGTAGCCTCCCCCATCCTAAGGAACCAGCAGGTCCCAGAGATTCTTTCTACCAACTGCATTCTAATTCCCAGCATCTCCTGCCCACTCCCCAGACACCTGGTTCCCATTGTGAACACCTCTTCATGCTCTCTTCCATCCAGTTCCGCTCTCCATCCACCTCTGATTGCTATTCTGTTGCCCCTTTTTTCCATGATATCCACTTGAGCCCTCCTTATTACCCTGTTTCTTTGGGTCTGTGGATTGTAGCATTGTTATCCTGCACTTTAAAGTTAGTGTCTACTTATCAGTGTGTCCACAGATATTCCATTCCTTTTCTTTTGCATCATATAGATCCTTTATGTACATATACATATAGGTATATTTTTATGTGCATAAATATGTGAATATATTTTCAAATAAATTTATTATACACATATTTTATATATGTGTGTATATATGTGTGTGTGTTTCTACATAAAGAACCTATTTGATATATATATATATTACACATACATTATGGATTCCAGTTTAGTAATTTTATGGTATTTGTGAGTGTAAATAAGTGGATCTCTGTATCTATATCTCTTTCTTGTACCTTTTTTTTGAGCTCTTTTCCCACTGTTTGTTTTGTCCTATTCATATGTGTTAGTTGTGTTTTATCTTACTGCATTTTATTTTATTGAAACCCTTAAAAGCCTATTTATTTTCTAATGAGAAGCCCAGTGGGGGTAGGTTCAAGTGAGAAGGGAGAAGGGAAGAAACCAGGTGTGATACAGGGAAAGGAAACCTCAATTAGGCTCTATTATGTGAGAAAAAAATATGTATTCAATAAAAAGAAAAAACAAAAAAAAGTTATTAAATTTTAAAAATTATCTTTTCCTATATAAATGTATAAATCAGGGTATGGATTGAGGAATGGTCCTATTTAACATCAGATAATAATGTGCCTGGGGGTTTGTTTCCCATTTTTACAGTCTATTTGTATAACTGCAGAGACTTCAAAGAAACCCACTCGTGTTACATGGTTACTTTGATCATAAAATCAATGGAGCAATTCCCAAAAAGTGATTTTGTGCAAAGTTTAACCTACAGAGAATACTTACCTTGATTTTAACACTTCGCTTATCTATTAAGTTAGGATTAAATGTTTCATCACAATTGGAAGTTTAACTTGACATACAAATTATTCTTTCAAAGCTCTGCTAATTCATTCACTTACATTTTTATTCAAGAACATAAATGTAGTGGTCTGAAATCCACACCAAGGGATAAACCCTTAAAATCAACACTTGCTGGCATCCTTACAATGTTATTGTTACTGTTGGTGGTGGTGGTGTTAGTAGTGGTGTTTAAAAAGTAAAACATAATGTATCAGCTCAATTCATGTTGAGTTTATTTTAAGACAAGCAAAATTTATAAATAAGATGTTTATGGACATACTTAAGGTAAGATGAGGTAACTAAGAGTAATCCCTAAAGAACCTGCTATTGTTTTTATATTTAAAGAAATGCAGGCAAAGAAGTATTCAGAGGGCAGAGGATATGAAGACCAGACAAAAGGCATCTATCAGCAAGGGATGAATAGCCTGAAATAAATTTTTCCCTCTTGGTCCCCAGAAGAAGCCAACCCTTGCCACAGCTGAGTCTCAAATAATGATACATGAATTTCTTTCTATATCACTTTAGCTTTGAAAGTGAGTTATGACGATGGTCTAGAACTCAGAGAATGATGCAGATATTCCATCTCTTAGGTTTTCTTTTCCTTTTTCTTGGAAAAAGACAACTTTCTTTAGTTTTTATCCTTTGAAGTGGATTAGAAACATCATATTTGTACTTCATATGATTTCATAATGGAAAGCCAAATCCAAGGAATTAGACTGTTGTTGCTGTTGGTGGTGGTGGTGGTTGTGACAGTGGTGGTGGTGGTGGTGATAGTGGTGTGTGTGTTGTTATTGTTGTTGTTTTGTTTTGTTTTACGGCAGAAAAATTTTTTTTCTGGTGTGAGTTAAATATTGACCAATGGAAATTAATACAGAAGAAAGTAAAACAAGTTTTTTAAACAGAGGGAAAGGTTATTACCAATCACCTAATAAATCCATTTATTGTATTGATGTGTTTATTCAACTTACATATTAATACGAATTTCTTTCATATCATTTCACTCACTATTATTTAAATATAATATTAAGTTTAACAAGTTATTTATTTGTACAGCATAATCAATTACTTGTGTCTAGATTCTGTATATCAGGACTAGAGATGGAATTATATCTGGAAAAAAAATCTTAAGATTATGGAAATTGAACACCGGAATGATCTACTTTCAGCAACAAGTCATGGAGAGACTTGTATAATCTTAGGGGCTATTATTCCATTGATAACTTCCACAAGTAGCATTCTGTGAAAACAGTAATCTTTATATAATGTCCTGCCTTTGGTGTTAGACATTATAGTTCCCTGATAGGCAAATAGAATTATTTACTAGGGATAAGGAATCTGATGTTCATGTCCCTGAACCATTTGGTTATTTGATTCATAGTTTTTAATCTACGGTTAGTTGTTTCTATTGCATTGAAGCCTAAAACAAGGCAGAACATTATATTAGAGTGAAAGTTATAAAATACTGTCACATAGAAGGCAGAGATAGAGGGATGATTGATATGTTCTTCTAGCATGTACTTTCATTGACCTACTCCCTTTAAGTAAGGTCTGACTTCTAAAGCGATCTCCACTACCTCAAATAATGCCATGAACATTTTCATTAATTGTTTTGCCCACTGATAAGTTTGATGATTCTTGATCCACTCACCTTCTCAAAACCCCATGTCTAAAACACCTTTGCCAAAAGATTTCACCCATAAACATTTTGAGAACACTTGACATTCCAACCACAAATATGTTATGTTGGCCAGCAGCTTTTTCCCCTATTCATATGATTTGAATTGATACCTGTCATTTCTAAAACCTGAAACTTAATACTGGGGCTGCAATTGTGATAAGCTGGTATCCTGTAGAGTTATCAATTGTGAAGAGTTTATTTGCTTTAACATTCACAAACTAGGTGTTATGTGCCCATTACGCACCAACTAATTAATATATGTGGTTTATTTATACTCCCAATTTTGGAAATATCACCGTTAGGTCAAGAAGCACCATCTCTTTAGGATTATGGAAAGTTTAGTTCACTTTCTTACTGGGAAAAGAAAATAAAGCTATCTAGTTACACATGAGCCAAGAAATAACAGTGCATATTGGACTCCTTTGACACCATTGTCTATCAGTTGATTTTGTCAACTTTACACCAACCTAGACGAACCTGAGAAGAATGGATCTTAATTGAGAAAATGTCTCTACAAGATTGAGGTATGTAAGTCTACATTAATGATTGATGTAGTTAAACCCAATCCTGGACAGGTGGCCCTCAGTAAATTAAAGTCGGCTGAGCAAGTAATGGAGAACAAATCAGTAGGTACACTCTTCCATAGTCTCTATTTCCTTTCTTGCCATGATTTCTTTCTGTGAGTTTCTGCAGTTGTAAAGAGTGTCCTAAGACTTAAGTTGAAATAAACCCTCTTCCCCCAAAATTGTTTCTGATCATGGCGTTTTATTGCAACAATAGAAATCCTAAGATGTCTTTATTTCCAGTGGTTCACAACCCCCCAACTAACCCCACATTCTAAACATTCCACCACCTCAAGATCAGGCCTTTTAACATGTGGACAATTGGAAGACAAATACCATCCAAATTATAGCATGTGATTAAGTGATAAATAGAATAATCACAAGTCTCCATATGTATCTCTATAGAAACAAGCTTCATAAAAAGTATAATGCTTCATATTGATATTTGCTCAGGTATATTCATGCTTGGCATGTTGCACACTTGGCAGCCATTAGAATAACCACTTATTTTCAGAGCAATAAAAATTCATCTTGCACAAAAGCAAAGCCTACACTGGCTTCTACTTTGATTTTGTCTCCTGTTCCTGAAATAACTGTGTTGTAATGCTACTCTTAGTTCCTCAGTTGCCCACAACCTTCTCTGCAATTTGTTTTGAACTGCTGTGAATTAGTAGGTCCACTAAGACTCTCAAATAAATTTTAAATAATGAGATTGTCAGCCCCAGAAAAACATGATTTACCGACTGTTTTTTGCCCTACTTCTGACAACAAACTAGCTGTGTTTATAAAACAATATCCTCATTCTGTACTTTGGATAAAATAGGTAAACCACAAAGTGACAGAGAAGAGGAGGTGTCAAAGGAACCATTATCTACAGATGGCCCTCTTCGAAAGGCCAAGACATTCCAATGTAGAAATATATAGGGCCAATATAAGAAATTAACCAACTGATTATTAAATGTATTGATTCTAGAACTATGCTCCTCCTTGGTGTCTTAATTAGGGTCTCCATTCCTGTGAGCAGACACTATAACAATGGCAACTCTTATAAAGGACAACATTTAATTGGGGCTGGATTGTAGGTTCTGAGGTTCAGTCCCTTAACTTCATGGTGGGAAGCACAGCAGCATCCAGGCAGGAATGGTGCTGGAGGGAGCTCAGAGTTGTTCTACATCTTGTTTGGAAGGCAAACAGGAGAAGACTGTCTTGCAAGCAGCCAGGAGGAGGGTCTCAAAGCCCACACCAACAATGACATACTACCTAGAACAAGGCCAAGTCTACTCCAACAATACCTCCTAATATCGCCACTCCCTGGGCCAAGCATATTCAAACCAATACACATGACATGCACCCTACATGTCTAATTCCTAATATCTTAAGTTTGGTGATATAGATATGTTCTGAACAAAAGACTACATGGAGTTGCCAAATAAACTATGAAGCTATTCTTGCTGCAAAGTGCACCTCTCTACATATACTATGAGTGAAATCTTGTCTAGTGTAAAACAGCCAAAAGATGTTGGATCTTCAGCATCTGCATTATATTTACATAGACATTCTATTTTCTACAATTTATTTTAGTCCATGATCATGTAGTCAATGATAATTTCTGCATTTACCTTTCCAAAGATAATAAATGAAAAATAAATAGCTTCAACCTTAAGTGTTCCTGGAAAACTATGACAGTGATTGCCAACTAAACATAATGACAGAGAATTACTGCCATGTGTCATTTCTTCTCAAAATTGCCAAGAATTAATATATACCAATACATAAATAAATGATAGATGATAGATAAATAGATAGGCAGACAGATAGATAGATAGATAGATAGATAGATAGATAGATAGATACATAGATATTATTTTTTTCCTGTAATTCCAGATAATACTTTTTCATACCACATTTGAAACATTTGCTACATCTAGTAATTGTATATTCATTAATCATGAGAGAGCTATGCATACAATAAAATCTTCATAGTGGAAAGACAATATAGCACTAAATGGGTCTCTTATTGAACTCTGGTAAATATGGAAAAATGCATAGTATATTCAATGGACTCTTTCACAGTCAGCTGTAGAGATTAGTAGAAGGTTACTGTCTTCCTGTTCTATAGCTAACCACTTAACAAGCAAGTTTAAACTACAGAAGAAATCACAGTCACCTCTCTCTGCTAGGGCCATTCCATCTTGTTTCATTTCTCAAAATACATATCACTTTCCAAATAAAGTTACTCAAGCTCTTGACTCCCATCATTAGTAAATTGTGATATGGACTTTAAGCTACAATAAAGTCTTTCTTCCCCGAGTTGCTTTCGATCATGATGTTTTTCATAGTAATACAAACCCTAGCTAATCCACCTAAAGTAATATTCACTTTGTACTCAATTTGAAAACTTATTAATAAAAAGAAGTTATCAAATGCTTCTTTGAAGAGATACTGGATTAAACTCTTCCCGTGCTTTTTTATTCCCCTTCATAGTCTCACAGAGAACTTTAAGTCACTTCCCCATGCTCTGGTGTGACACTGCTGTTTTAGCTAAATCACTGAAGTTCTACCCGAGGAAGTGTCAGAGTTAAGAGTACACATTCCAGTTGTGCTACTCTCTTTTCCATTCCCTTGATCCAATGATCTTTTTGATACTGAGAAGTAAACCTTTATACTTTTATCTCAAAGATGAGTCACAGCTCTTTTGATCTGACAAAAATGGATTTTGTTCTACAGAATAAGGGAGAAATTACCAGTCTCTTCAATGATGTTTTATATTAATTGATCAAATCTTCTTTTCTTATTTTTTGATATTATAATGTAATTATATCATCTTATCCTTTCCTTTCCTTTCTCCAATCCCTTCCATATCCTGCTATGTCTCTCTTTCAAATTCATTATCTTTGTTACATGCACATATTTTTATTTATATTATATGTACAAATATATCATGATAAATTTGTAGGATGTTAATTATATGTGTGGTGTCAGTGATGACCATATGGCATTGGACAATTACTTGATCTGATTTTCCCTAAAAAAGACAATTCTGCTTTCAGCATTCCTTAATTGCCTGTTTATTGGTGCTGTGCTTCTTCAGCTCTTATCTTACTTGTCTTTTGACACTTTTGTCTATTTCTTAAAGAAGTGATCATTATTGAGAAATAGTCTATAGACTTGTTACATTCTATTTGTGACTTAAACGCAGAGATGACTGAGTCTCCTGAATATCAGAGTTATGTTCAAAGTCATAAAAGATAGACTCCAATGTAATGCCTCCCAACTCCCAAGGTGCTTTCTCAGTACTTGAGTTTAATGAGAAGACCTGTGATAACTTATTGTTGTTCTCTTTTCCTTCCTTTCCTTTTCTTTTCCTTTGCTTTGCTTTGCTTTGCTATCCTTTTCTTTTCTTTTCTTTCCTTTTATTTCCTTCTTTTTATCTTTTCCAAAGATTATACTTTGTCAAGAGTAAAGCACTAACACCAATCTTACCTGGGAATATTGATATATCATTTGAAAAGTAACTCTTATCATTGCATAAATGGTTCAATAAATATACTCTTATCTTCTTGCATTGTGGACTCATCTGCCCTATAGACTTTTCATATGTGTGTTTGTGAGCAGCAGTGCTTGCTCTTTTGAAACAGGAGGAATCAAAGTCAAGACACAATGGGCTGGAGATAGGAAAGCCTTGGAGGATGCTACCAGATGCTTGCTTGGCAATGGCGGCATGGTGTTTGAACTGCATTTGAAGAATTTAGGCTATGCTTCTATGAAAAACTACAATCTACCCTTTGATTATTCAAAAAAGGTTTTTGAATTTTTCCCCAGCATAAATATGGGTAGTGCATATTTTTACTCTCTTTTCGGATGATAAATTGTATAGTCACTCAAATATTCAGAAGAACAATAGGAATGATATTCATCAAATATATTAATGTGGCAAAAGATATTTTCATAACAGACTTTATCAAGTCTACTAAAGTGTGAATAATGACTTTTTTATTTGTGTTAGTTACAGTTCTCATTAAGAAACTTAAAGCAAGAGAATTTTGTTTTGTCTCAGTCTAGTGAGGGAAGGCAGTTTGGTAGGAGCCTCTCAAAGCTGTAGAAATTGTGAGCAGGAAACAGCTAGCTATAGCATATCAACATCCAGAAGGTTATCTGCCTAGAGAAGCAGCAAGAACAGGCAATCAATAACAAGCCCTGTACCAGGAAGACCCACTTTCTAAGTCTGGAGCCCTCCTTAGAGTGATTCTCAAAACTAGCAAAACAACATGGCAAGATGGATATTATGCGTACAAACATATGAACCAGTGGGGATCTTTTCACATCCAAACCTTAACACTGAGGATTACATATACCACTATCAGTGTATCACATGGGTAAAACCAACTATGCCAGGAAGCTATGGACTTAAAATGATCACATGTATTTTTCTGAACATTCCACATGTGCTTGACAAAACAAAAGAGAAGAAAATCAAAACATCATGATGCCAAACAAACACCCAGCACATACCCTCCTGTGATTGTTATAATGTGACTCTTTTCAAACACCATGTAACCAACATCACTATTCATGATAAATGAATAAATGGGTAAAACTGTCTCTAAGGGAAAGACACAGTAATATTTTCTATTTAAAACAGTTACTGTTCGACCAGCAGCCTGGCCAATGCTTGCCCAAATTCTTCCACATGCACGCTTCCCAGGAGTTCAGCAGTGACCAAGCACACCGGTAAGGATTTCACCCAAATACTTGCACCAGCTTGGGACAACCACACAGTCTAGAGGACAAGGGACCTAACCACCCAAACTGCTGAGGTCCATCTCCCTTCAGTCTCACTTCTCCACCTGGGCCAGGCCTACCCAAACACTACAGATGTCTTTGTCATTGAGGTGTGTTTTCTGTATGCAGCAAAATGCTTGGTTCTGTTTACATACCCAGTCTGTTAGCTTGTGTCTTTTTATAGGGGAATTGAGTCCATTGATGTTGAGAGATATTAAACAACACAGATGATTGGTAGTTCCTGTTACTTTTGTTGCTGGATGTGGTATTATGTGTGTATGAGTATTTGTCTTAGGTTTGTTCTCAACTGTTTACTCCAGCTTGGTTAATCAATGTTTATTGAGGCTATCTAAAGAAGCATGGTTGACTCTCTTGTAGTAACTTGCTGAAATTTCAATTACTTCTTCTGAAGAATCTTTCTTCTCCTTTGGCAATTGCTTAGCCTCTGTAAATATTTAGGAAGGAGCTTTGTGACATTTGTATGTTTTATGAGTTTCATTTAGTCTTACAAGTCTTCCTCAATTTGAAAAGAATTTCTTAATTCAGAAGAAATAACTATGGCATACCTACCAAATATTCAGGTAATTCTGAATGTTTAATAAATTCAGAAGAAATGTGTAGAAAACACCCACCATTATACTCAGACAATTTTGACTGTTTATCCTTGAAGCTAATCCTGTCAATAGATGTTTTCCTAAAATTTTAGACAAAAGGAAAATTTTCACCATACCAGCTATAAACTTGTTGCTCTGTCTTGCCCATTCCTTCCTTCAGGAATCAAACTAGATGTGACATGGTCATGGTCATGATGTCATTGTGTATTCTATAGTATAAGATAGTGTTTACACTTCATTCTGTGAGAAGCAATCAAGTTTCTCTCTCTCTCTCTGTCCTTCCCCCATCTCTTTCTCTTTCTCTCTGCCTGCATGTGTGTGCATACGCAGGCACAGGTGCAAGTCAAGTTATTTTTCCTTGTCATGTATCCTAGATCTAGATGATAACAGAATGATAGGCTCAAAAGGAATGTCAGACTCAGGAATGTTGGTGTTTTCAAAGCCCCCCTCTGCTAAAGAGGGAGATAATTAGAAGTGGCAACATCATACATCTCAGAGTAAAGAGTCAAGACCAACCATAAAACTGAAGGTGCAAGACTAAATTTGGTATGATTCACTGCCTTTGTCCTTCTCCCTCTATCCAATCTTCTGGCTGAAGATGAGGTTTTGAGACAAAGCCTTACTTTATGATACTAATCCACTATCCTCTTAGATTGCTGGGCTATGAGTTAAGCACAGTTTACAAATCCAATCCCTGATTTTGCTTGTGTGATGCTGGCTGCAGGGCTTCTGACAATAGTTCGTGTCCATTCTCTAAGCTCCCTCACCTTAGTGGCCATCCCTAGTCATCCTGCCCTTGTGGCATCATACCTCCAACCATTGGAAAGAAAGGGGAAGCAAAGTACTTTTCAATGGTAATTAGTTCCTGACCAGTTGACTTACTTCCAACAGAAAAATAAAGAAATTTGCATGGTGAAGTCAATCAGGATGTCCAGAGCTATTAATTAGCTTAGACTTTAGCCATGATTTTTTTCTCTTTAGAATAACACATCTGATTTAATGATATTTCCAGTCTAATATGGACCTCTGCAATGCTTTTAGGAAACTTACTCATGTTCAGAGCTCTTTTTGTCAGAAGAGAAAACAAAAAAAGATTAGCTAACAATTTCCTTATACTTCCCCAAGGATAACTTAACATAGAAATGCATTATTGTCAATGTAGTTTAAAATAACTGGGAATGCAGTTAACTACCACTCAATATTTCCCAACTCTCACCCAGAATCAGGAGTCTTCCTTCTGACCTCACACTGGTTCCTTGACTTGATCATTGCAGTAACAGCCTTCTCATTTCCACGGTCTAGATGGAGGGCAACAAGTTCAGAAAGGCTGTGTCTCAGGTTGGCTGAAAACTGAATCTACTCACCTCAAATGGTGTTTCCTTGTTTCATGATGAGATGGACACAATAAGAATAATGGTGATAATGAGAAGTCTTCAAAATGCTTTATGTCTGACATTTTTATTTTCATTTCTGAAAAAGAAAACCTTTCATGTATGCTCAAACATAAATAAGAGGTCATGTTTCATGATCTAGAGAAAATAAATTGTTCTTCCAATTTTCCCCAGGCTTTTCGGGTTCCACACTATGAAATATTCTTCCAATGTAATTTTCTTAACTGTAAATAAGGTTGGAGGAGGGTGTAGTCAACCAAAACAATTATAATTGGCTACAAACCTAATCCAATAACCCCCGTTCACCCATATTGTTAAGGGAGTTAATTGGACCCGCACAGCCACAAGCTAAATATGTTGCTGTGTGCAAACAGTGAATCCAATTTCCTTCATCAGTGTAACACTGCAGGCAGCAGTGTTCAGAGAGGGTGGAGCAGGAGGAGGAGAGAGCATCCTGATGCAAAATCCTCTAAACAGCATCTAGCTGGTCTGAGAGAGAGAGAGAGAGAGAGAGAGAGAGAGAGAGAGAGAGAGAGAGAGAGAGAGAGAGAGAGAACATCTCTATTACTTTTTAATTGAAATAAATATGCAGTATCTCTTCCATTGCAATGAAGCTCAATCCTGGACATACAGAACTCTCATTCTGCTCAGAGGCCAAGTGAACATGGGATTTCAAATCTGTTCACAACAATCTGGAGGCAGTAAGCATATTTTCCTTTTTAAGGTGCTTGTTTTTGTCTGGACACATCAACATGTTTTTTTCTTTAAAACTAAGAATTTAATAGGGTCTTTTTCTTTCCCTACTTTGCTGGTTTGAAACTGTGACCTGTTAGTACAGGGTTTATCACACCAGAGTGCATGGGGGGCATCACTGTGTGGCACCTCAGTCCTGTGGCACTTTTCATTCAGACTACAGCTGTGCAGGTCAAGGTGTTTATATGTTATCTCTGTTCCTGAATGAGAGATATAATTATGTCTTTCTTTTACTTGGGAGATCATAAAAAGATTGTGGATTGATTTGTAGCCTACGAAATGCACACAAAGGTGAGAAAATATTCAATGATTGAACTCAATAACAGTAACACCAATAAGCATGAAACATTATCTAACTTTCAAAATAGATGTTCTTCTAAAGTTCAATTTTAGGATTCAAGCTATAATGTAATAATAAAGAAGCCACTAAAAAATGGTCAGGAATGGTTCACTAAGAAGGGACTCCTCCATGCACATTCTGTGGTAATGTGTTGTTAATTCAGATCACAGTTATTGTGGCTTCCCTTACTTGGAGCTTCTGACAAATTCAAGCTGCTGATTATTCAGCTATTAAAAATTACACTTTCCTCCTTCTCTGGAGATCAGTTGACAATGCTCAGAAATGGATATGTGCATTAAGACACAGACTACTTTCTTTCTGGAGAAAAGAAAACTATTTCCCTCTGTGAATAATATGAACCATCTCTTCATCTAAAATGCTTTTGTTTAAGTAAGGAAGTTAAAAAGTCCTGGCCTCTGTATTGGTCAGGCTCTGGCAGAGCCTCTCAGGAGACAGCTATAGCATACTCCTGTCAGCAAGCACTGCTTGGCATCCACACTAGTGTTTGGGTTTGGCAACTGTATATGAGATGGATCCCCAGGTGAGACAGTCTCTGGATGGCTTTTCATTAAGTCTCTGTTCCACAGATTGTATTTCCTTCCATGGGTATTTTGTTCCCCCATCTAAGAAGGACTGAAGCATCCACACTTAGGTTTTCCTCTTGAGCTTCATGTGGTTTGTTAATTGTATTTTGGGTATCCTGAGCTTTTGGGCTAATATCCACCTATCAGTGAGTGCATACCATGTGTGTTCTTTTGTGATTGGGTTACCTCACTTAGGACTGAAGAAGCTGAAGGGGTTTGCAACCCCATAGGAAGAACAATATCAACCAACTAGAACCCCCTGGGCTCCCAGGAATTAAACTACTAACCAAAGAGTACACATTAGAGATCCATCATTCCAACTGCATGTAGCATGTAGCAATGGGAGAGTCAGTCCTTTCTCTAACTCTCCCACTGGGGACCCTGTGCTCACACCAATGGTTGGCTGTGAAGATGATGGAGTACTACTCAACTATTAAAAACAATGACTTCATGAAATTCTTAGGAAGATGGATGGAACCAGGAAATATCATCCTAAGTGAGGTAACTCAATGGCCTTGTCCAGCATCAGTGGGAGGAAAGGTCCTTAATCCCGTGAAGGCTTTATGCCCCAGTGTAGGGGAATGCCAGGGTCAGGAGAGGCAGGAGTAGGTGGGTGAGTGGGGGAACACCCTCACAGAAGCAGGGGGAAGGGGATGAGTTAGAATGTCCAAAGGAGAAACCAGGAAGAAGGGATAACACTTGAAATGTAAATATAGAAAATATACAATAAAAAAGTCCTAGTCTCTTACTTTATATAGCCTATCCTTCACAATTATTATTCAGTAATGAATTACCCATTTAGTTTCACTATAGAACTCATATGCCTGTTTGCTTTAGGAATGGTGTGTGTGTGTGTGTGTGTGTGTGTGTGTGTGTGTGTGTGTGTTTGTGTGTGTGTGTGTGTGTTATAGTGTATGGATGCAAATACACATGCACATGTGTGCATATGTGTGTGCCTGTGGGCATGCAAATCTGGTGCATTACTCTATCACTCTATGTGTTAAGAAACTGAAGCTCTAGTCACTTCTCTGTCTCCTCTCAATGCCTCCCTCCCAACGGTGAGATTATAGATGCCTACCTCCCTGCTAGGCTCTCTTTGTGGGCCATGGGGATCTAAACCTGAGTCTGGGTACTGCAGAGCAATTCCTTCATCCACTAAGTCACCTCTCAAACCTGTTAATTTTGATGTTCATTGTTCATTATACAAATTACAATTGAGCATCAGATTCCTAAACTCACCTTTTATTCCTTTATCAGAAGTACAGTGAGCATCGTGAAATGCCTATGAAGTCACAATGGAGATATTTTAGTTGTGTGTCACCTAAGATTGGTTATTATTAAAGTCTTATGGACGTTTATAAGATGGTTCAGCTGGGGAATATGCTTCCTACCAAGTCTGGTGTAACAAGACTCCTTGTGTGGTCAACTGATCACTGCAAACAGACTAACACACTATGATGCCTGCTCTCTCTCTCTCTCTCTCTCTCTCTCTCTCTCTCTCTTTCTCTCTCTCTCTCTTCCTCTCTCTCTCACACACACACATACATACTCACACAAAAAAGTGGATAAGTAAGTAAACAAATATGTTTATGAAAATGTGTATTTCATGAAAGAATTTATGGAGCTTAATATCTTATAGGCAGAAACCCTGATTTAAAAAAAAAAATCAGTCTATAAGTATTTTTGTTAATGTATGGACGTGAAGAAAAAACTATATGGTATTTGGAGAAGCCATCTTAGAGAACATAAAAATATAAATTGAGCTTAGTAAAGAGTTGAGTCAGATACACACTCACATATACACACATACACACATACACATACATGAATAAATATATATGTATATATATATATATGACATATATATGACCAATAGTTTCAAACAGGATTGCAAAATACTGTCACATTGTAGAGCAATTGATACATTTGTGATATGTTTTATTTGTTATTATAGTAGGATACTTTTTCTTCTTCAAGTCAGTGAAAAGGATATCAGCTGAAAAGTAGGAACCTTTCTAATTAATGTGGGTTCATAAGAAACTCATTTAATTTCAGCATTTAATCCTTCTTGGAATAATAATACACATCATGGACTGCTGCCCATATTTAATTGGGTCAAGTGTATACTATTTTACTTTCATGTTATTGGTAATTTTTTAAAAATGCCTAACATTAAGTTAATAGTACCACATATTTTTGTTCTAGATTTTGGCATTTTTAATGTCTTTTGTGGTTATGGTATAGACTATTTTATTACAGTAACATTGTCTTGAAAATTACAAGGGAGACTGGAATTGTTTCCAATTTTCTTTTTAATAGTGTGTGTGTGTGTGTGTGTGTGTGTGTGTGTGTGTGTGTACATATGTATGGACACTTGTGCGAAGATGCTACTCATCTATGCATGTGTAGATCTCAGAATACTTCTAGTGTTAATCCCAGTCAAGGATTATCCACCCTGTTTTTTGTTATTGTTCTTTATTGTTGTTGTTCTTTGTTTTGACACAAAGTCTCTCACTGGCCTAACAATAAAAAATATGTAAAAACTTGATTCATGGAAAAGCTAGTTTTATTTATCTATAATCTTTGTTTACTGTAAACAAGAAAATGAAACTTTGTTCCTGAGTCAAGATGCCTTATGCCAATTATGTTAGAATATCAAACAGTGCTCCCAGACAAATGGACAAGTGGTGTGTGTGTATTATATCAAGGCATCAAGTGAAGAAATGATGCAAACAGAGCAAATCAGTCACTGCAACAAGACCATCCATGTCCCAAGTTGACAACACACAGAAAGAAAATCACTAGAACTTACAGGACTAGAAACTTCAATGTGACCCTGTCATGATGTGAGGTACCTACTATACCAGGGTCAATGCTACTACATAAATGTTTAAACAATTTGTAAATGTTTAAACTCAGGCATGAAAGAATATATACTATGTGTATCAGGGAGACCTCTGACAGGCAAGCCAAATAAGAATAAAGATGTTTTTGAAACATAGATAACATAAATTTAAAGACACATACAACAATCTTACTAGAGGATTAGTAGTTTATGATTTACAAGGCCAATCAACTTTTTGTAATAAGCAGTTTAAACCATAACGACAGATATAATTCTTGCTTCCTCTTGAGTATAGTTTCTTGTTATGAGGGATAATTGGTTTAAGGGTTCCTTTGCATTTTATCTGAAACAAGACAACATTTGCCTAGTGTTCTTGCTCTTAATGTTGTCCCTTTAAGCTTCATGGGTGACTTATTTTACTCAATCACAAGTGTAAAAATAACTGTGTCACATGACCTTCATTTAAGTCCTAGCTCTCTGTAACTTTCTAAACAGCTTTCATAAGTTCCCTAACTTCTCAAGATCTTATTGTTGATTGCTTGTGTGTAAGTGAGCATGTGCACACACACACACACACACACACACACACACACACACACCCTTGCTCGTCCTCATACTCACTATGAAGACCAGGCTCATCTCAAACTTCAAAAATTCTCCTGTCTCCTCCCTCTGCATAAACCACCATGTCCAGATTTTTAAAGCATCTTTAAAATATTCTGTGACTGCAAAACTAGCCCAACAGTTAAGAGTGCATAATGCTCTTGAAGAGGAGCTGAGTTAGGTGGTTTCTATGTGTCAATAGTTCACAATTACCTTTATCTACACCTTTATGGCCCAACACATTTTGGCCTCGAGGAGTACCTGCACTTATGTCTGTAGTATTATAATTTAATAGTATATCATATATACACATATCTATCAGTATATCATACATATATCATATATACATACATATAGCAGTGCTGATTGCAACTAACTTTTACAAAGCCACACTAAATATGTACTGAAGTTAGTGAAAGTAAAGTAAGGATCCTAGCAAGTGCTCAGTAATACTTTTGAAAATTATGTCATATTTTATTTTTACTTATGTCTAATGAATACTCCATAGTGTAAACACAGCACATTTTTATTACCCCTTTGTCAGTTGAAGGACATGTAGGTTGTTTTCATTTTCTGGCTACTGGGGATAGTGCAGACATGAACATGGCTGAGCAAAAGCATGTGTGAAGTAAGACAGGGAGCTTTCGAGTATATACAAAGGAGCGGTCTACTTGAGTCATGTGGTAGATTTTCTATTGTGCTCTGGGAAGATTTTCTATATTGTTTTCCAGACTGGATGTACCAGTTTATATGCCCAGTAACAACAAATATAAGTCCTGACTGAGATTTACAGTGTGTTTTCCCATACATTCTTGGCTTTTCCAGATTCATCTGTAGGGCTCAGGGACTATCCCTACAAGTCAGTCATAGATCTCTTGTCTGGTATGTATAAGGATTTAAGTCCTAGATGGGGAAGAAATACAGGGGGTCAAGAATTTGAAAGAAGGTGTGCAGCAGCGGGGAAAGAGGACTAGGAAGTCCCAGATGCCATGAACCCAAGAGGTTCCCAGAACCCAACAGGGAGGACATTACCTGAAATACCCAACAAAGGGGAGAGAGACCCTGTAGAGACCATATCCAGTGGATAGGCACAGCCACCAGTTGAGGGATGGGGCCATCCACCCAACTCAAAAATATTATTCCATAATTCTTCTTATCAAAAGGAAACACAGGGAAAAACAGTGGAGCAGAAACTGAAGGAAAGGCCACCCAGAGACTGCCCCACCTAGGGATCCATCTCATCTGCAGACACCAAACCCAGGCACTATTGCTGATGTCAAGAAGTACTTATTGATAAGTGTCTGGTATAGCTGTCTCCTGAGAAGCTCTGCCAGAGCCAGACCAATAGAGATGCAGATGTACAGAGCCAAACCTCGGACTGAGCATCAGAACCCCAATGGAGAAGTTAGGGCAAGGACTATAGAAGTTGAAGGGGTTTGCAACCTCATAGGAAGAACAACAGTATCAACCAAGCAGATCACCCAAAGCTCCCAGGGACTAAATCACCAACCAAAGAGTACACATGGGAGCACTCATGACTCCAGCTAGATGATATGTAGCAGAGGATTGCCTTAGTGGGCATCACTGGCAAGGGAGCTCCTTGATCCTGTGGAGGCTTGATGATCCAGGGTAGGGGAATGCTAGGGCCCTGAGGCAGGAGTGGGGGGCAAGTGGGGAGCACCCTCATAGAGGCAGTGGGAGGGGACAGGGAGCTTGTGGAAGGGAAACTGGGAAGGGGGGAAGATTTGAAATGTAAATAAATAAAATAACCAATAAAAAATGAAAAAATATGTAGGTCCAACCTCCAGTTCTGCATAAAATGCAGAGTGGCAGGGGTAGAAATAAGAGGAGGGGAAGAGAGGCGATTCTCTTTTTAATGTTTCATTTTATTGATGATCTTGTCCAGATTCTGAATCAATAGTTTTGTTTTAATTTTATGTTTGTATTTTCTTTGAAATCATGGATGCTTTAAGCTAGACCTTTGTGAGATGGAGAGATTCCTCAGTTGTTATAAGCACTCACTCCTTAGCACAGGACCTGAGCTCAGATTCCAGCACCCATAGGTTGGCTCAAAAGCAATCTCAGTGCCAGTTTCAGACCAGTTTCAGGTGACTTGATGTTTTCTCTGCTCTACAGCATCATACATACACATGGTGCACCAGAATACACGTATGCAGATATTCATACACAAAAAACAAAATACATATAAATCTAAACAAACAATTTTGAAGTTTTTGTTTTCAGTATTTTAACCACTACATTAAATATATCTTTTTATATAATTACATATTTTTTACTTATGCACTTTACATCCTGTTCACTGCCCCACTCCCGGTCACTCCTTCCCACAATCCTTTAGCCCATCCTCTTTCCCCTTCTCCTTTGAGTGGGTGGGGGACTCCCCCATCCTGGCACATGAACTCTGTGAGGTTAGGCTCAACTTCTCCCAAGAAAACCACACAGGTAAACCCAGCTAGAAGAACATATCCAATATAAAGTCAGGAGTTTTAGGATAATCCCTGTTCCAGTTGTTTGGAATCCACATGAAGACTAAGCTACATATCAGCTACATATGTACTGGGAATCTTAAGTCCAGCCTGAGTATGTTCTTCGCTTGGTAGTTCAGTCTCTAAGAGCCCCAAGGTTCCAGGTTAATTAACTCTGTTGGTCTTCCTATGGAGTTCCTATCCCCTTGGGGGCCAGCAATTCATCTTCTCCTTCTTCCATAATAGTCCCCACGTTCCATCCACTGTTTGGTTGTAGCTGTCTGTATCTGTCTGAGTCAGCAGCTGGGTGGACTCATTAACTATATTTTAAGCCAGCTTTTGAGAATTTAGTGTTACAAACCTGGAAAAATGTATATTCTAAATAGACATCTAAACTCTAAGACTATTAAGATAATGATCATATAGAAATTGAAATTTCCATAAGAATTTCATACTTGGAAAAGAAAAGCATATGCCAGCCAGAACAACTTAATTCAAATGTTTTATTCCTGAGAAAGAGATTTACACCCTTAAGAGATAATTATGTGTTAATCATGGGTGAGCCCACACTTTGTCATGTACTGCTTAAATATACATACTTCTAGTCTTCTACTTAAGATTTAACTTCACATGAAGGACTCCAAAGAAGAGCTAAAGGAATTTTTGGATGTGTTTATCCCTCTTCACCCATGTGGGTACATGAATACGTCATTATATTCTACTTACCATTAATTTGTCTGTTCTACCTGGCATATTATTGATTATGGTATGTTGAATATAAATAGGCTCATATGGACTGTCAATGTTAGGAGGTGTGACCTTGGAGTAGGTATGGTCATACTGGAAGAAGTGTGTCAGTGGTTGTCAGCTTTTAGGGTTTTAAGGCTCAAGCAAAGCACAATGACTCTCAATACCTATTGCCTGTAGATTGGCATATAGAACTCTCAGCTACTCTCAAGCATCATGCCTCCATGCATGTGCCCTTGATTCCTCCCATGATGACTGACAGCCTTATCCATGGGAAAACGGGAAAGGCATGAAGCCAGCACAGCTATTTTACATAGTTCCAGAAAAGCTGAGGCAAATGGTGTGATCACTGTCATTCTGTTTCCCACTTTTAGGTTCTGGTCTTCAGGATTTTCTACATTATGATTAATATTATGTGTTTGTACAAGAAAATTAAGTGTGAGTCTTTTTAAGAAGTCCCAAACTTCCTAGCCTTTCTGCTTTTAGGCAATCAACTTTATTTGCCCCTATTTGGAAGTCTTCCTTATGCCCCAGAGACTGTGATAAACACAAAACTAAGAATTTCTAAATGAGGTCATGAGTCCAGGAATCTCTTTGAGATAGCTACCCCTACTCAAACTCAAACAATATAATTGGAACAGGGATGAACTTAGAAATAGTTGGCAAACTCTGACTGTCCAGGAGAATTGGTAATAGATTCAAGGCCTCTTTTCACAATATGATCAGAGATTTCTGAAAATATAGTTTTAAGATAAGGAATTGTATAGGATATACCCATTGAGGAATAGAACAGTAAATAAGATAGATAGACTAAAATAATCTTTCCCTACTTAATAGCTTATAGGACAAAATGATGTAAATAAAAGGAGTGAGGCAATAGAATTCATTATTCATATGTGTGTGTGTGTGTGTGTGTGTGTGTGTGTGTGTGTGTGTAGGTGTGTGTACTTTTGTGGAGACTTCCTTTACATTCTTTGAGTTGAAGTATAAGGATGATAATAAAAATAAAAAATATTCTATTTCTACTTTTTAATTATAACTGAACATGTAACCCCAGATATGTAATGAAAATTCAAACACATGTATGGATATAAAATGAAATAATCTATATTTTTTGGATAATTACTCATCTCTCTGTGCTCTCTGAAATCTGTATAAATAAAGAAGCAACCTGAGTGTTAATCAGTCAAAGCTTCAAAATTGCCCAGACCACCATGCTTGACTCCCTCCACCCTCCCTAACTTCTTTTCTGTACTGTGGGGAGTGGGGGGTTCTTTTTACTGTTGGGTTAGCCTTTAGCAGATGACAGTGAACTAAACCTCTGAACAGTAACCCGGACCCAATTAAGTTTTTTCCTTCATAAGAATTGGCATGGCTATGCTGTCTTCACACAGCAATAGAAACCCTAAGGCATAGGTAGATTCCTGAACCTAGATTCATGCACTGCAGATTGCAATTCCAAGTTTGGTAACAATATGAGGTTCCAGAGGAATTACATTGTTTCGCTCTTTCATATTTCTTGCATTGCTGTGATGGTATTTGTGCATATTTCAGATCTATTGTTTTTCCCATATTTTGTATTCTATGTTGTTCCTTTAGGTGTCTATTCTTCTCTTTAGTTTATGATCCCTACTCCTACTCCGAATGAACAAACTAAAGTACAACAAAAAGTAAATAAATAAACCGATGACAAAACCCACAACTTCTTAGCAAACTGTATGTTAAATTTTGATGAGAAGCAGTTGGAAACCTTGAGAACACCCTGGATAAACTTTGAAAATAAGCAAGCTACGGTGCTAATAGCATAAACGAAGGATTTAAACATTATAAAGCTGATGTTACTCTATAAAAAAGCAGTATGAGAAGGGCATAAAATAAAAAAACAGTATGGAAGGGGAAAAGGAGAGGCAGTGATAAGATTCAAAGTAAATAGCATAAACTCATAGGAAATAATATCCAAGGGTAAATACAATGACATACCAAGAAAGAAAACCAGCATAAAACCAAACAAAACTAAAAACAACAGTGTATAGTTAACCCCACCTGTCAATAAGTGTATGAGTCTCCCACGTATTAGACATCGTTTGCAGCTTACCATTTGGATGAGGCAGGTGTATTATCCTGTCAATATTTTTTTCTTGATGAAGAAAGTGTATGAGTCTCCCACATACTAGGCTTATCATTTGTAGCTTACCATTTGGATGAGGCAGGTGTGTTATTTTTCTCTCTAAAGTCCAAATTAAATTATAATGTGGAGGCTCTTGCCTAGATAGGTCTACTTCATTCTTCTCTATTGGGTTAAATTCCTAGGCTGGATCCACACTCACAGTACTCTCTCCAGGTTGGCATTAATCTCTTTAGCAATGTGGGTTTGGGTTTTTGTTCTGCAGGATGCATAGTGTGTGGGTGCCCTTGCACCTCAGGGCCCACATTCTTCACCAGAATACATTGTCCTGGTGTTTGATTCTGCTTCATGACCAGTGTCTTGGGATCATTTTTGTTTTCAGATGTCTCTTAGACAGTGAAAACAGAGAGGGCTTTGGGGATTTTCTGCTCTCCCTTTCTAAGAAATTTTACTGTGAGGTCATGCTGGGATCAGTTCAGTCGACTTCTTCTGCATCGTTTGTATGACATAGGATCAGAATTTATCATTGTGACAGAGCAAGAAAAGGAAGGATGACAAAAGACTAAGAATGAACAAGAAAGTGGAAGAAAAATAATGAATTTCAGAGTTAATGGTTATTGATAGAATTATTGTGTGAAGCTCTGGACATGTCCCTTGAAAGTTCTTTTCAAATAAATAAAAGTATTTTATGTGTAGAAGTGTTTTCCATGAAAATGTGTATGTCATGCATGCTCCCTTCTTATATATGTCAAAAAGGGGTGTCAGTTTCCCTAGGACTGGAGCACTGAATGGTAGTGTGCCATGTGGATATTGGAAACAGAATCTGTGTCCTCTGCTAGAGGAACAAAAGCTCTTAACTGCTAAGTAATCTCTCCATCTCCTTGAAAAGTTAATTTTTAATAAGTGAGTTTACCTCGGCAGTGGAAGAGACATTTAATCAGCCTATCGATGTTGATAGGTGAGCCATCTTTATTCCTCTACCAGAGAAAAATTAGAACTGTCACTTTTTAATTCTATTAGTTCAATACTTTGAAAGATGGTAGGAGTAATTCACTGGGGACAGAGGCCCTGTACCATTCTGACACCTTCATGTGGGTGAAGTTAATGATTGCCTTATTACAAATTTAATCACATCTAACTATATATATTAACTGAGTCTTCCTGAGGTGTCAACAAAAATTAAATTCCAAAGAAATTATAAGACAAAGAATAAAGGAGATAAATATTATCTGTGCCAATTTTGAAAATGCTTAATTTTCAGAGAGGACAGTAGGAAAGCTCTCCAGGGTGCACTGGTTATTATGATAAATATCAGCTTTCAGTTCACTAGAGGCTTCCTTTTAACTCCCATTGCACTTATTCAAGTCTGATGCATGGATTCATTTCTCTTTCTGGTGTCGTGTTAGGATCATAAAGTAAGATGCAGATACATATGTTCTCACATACCAGAAATGGCAGAGAAAGAATAGGTGGTCACCAAGTAGGGGTGAGAGAAGTCTTCTTTACCATCACTTAATTTTTCTCTTGGCTGAAACTATGAACTCAGTCAGTACAAGTGCCAATTATTTGATTACCAAGAGAAAATCATAAAGATTATCTAAAATTTTTCATTAATGATTATGTGTCTGAATAGAATGCTGTTAGAAGAAGCACTTAAGACATACAATTTTAAGCCGGGCGGTGGTGGCGCACGCCTTTAATCCTAGCACTTGGGAGGCGGAGGCAGGCGGA
>NW_022196904.1:182335056-182375141 GCF_008632895.1 Mastomys coucha | reverse complement strand
AAAAAAAAAAAAAAAAAAAAAAAAAAAAAAAAAAAAGACATACAATTTTTAAACAAAAAAATTATTTCCTTAACACATGTAAAAGAATGCCAGGAAAAATTGTTATGGGAAGCACACTACAGATTACAATTTATAGCTAATTAGAAGTCTTTATTTCAGCTGACTGGAACTATATAAATGTATTTGTTACTCAAATATAGTCCTTAGTATTTAGGGTAAGATATTTTTCAATGGAAAAGAAAACATCCTGTTATCCTGCTCTGAGGGTACAGAAGGAGGTTTGATGCAAGCAAGCAATTTAACAGAAGCTAAAATAAGTTACCAAGAGCAATTTGACCTTGGGTTTCTAGAATAGACATGTGTGTTTTTCCATGGGTTTAGCCATCAAGGAGATCAAATTCTAGATAAACCTAAAATGGCCTCAGTAACAATACAAGATAGAGGAACCTCTGAGTTTCCTTGTGCTGTCACAAAACGGTTATCTAGACAAAGTAATTATAGAAATGGTTACATAGATATATACAAAGCAAAGAAGCTACTGTGGACAAGTTATCTAAGACTTTGGGCTTGCCCAATTACCAGTTTTTGGTGATCAAGAAGGTTTTACACTTTTGGTTTTTAATCTCAGTAAAACCACAAGGTTTGCTCATTGTAAGAAAAGTTGAGAATAATGGCCAGATTTATTTATTTATTTATTTATTTATTTATTTATTTATTTATCTATCTATCTGTATATCTATCTCTTTATTGGTGGGTTTTTTTCGGGGGGGGTCTTTGTTTATTTTTTGTTTTTGCTTTGTTTTTTTTGAGACAGGGTTTCTTTGTATAGCCCTGGCTGTCTGGAAACCCACTCTATAGACCAGGCTGGTCTCAAACTCAGAAATTGACCTGACTCTGCCTCCCAAGTGCTGGGATTAAAGGTGTGCTCCACTATTGCCCAGATTCAGTTTTCAAATTATTATTCACCAAGTAATTTTTAGCTAAAAACAATCAATAAGCCAATCTGCATATATTTCACCTCCTATCATATTCCATTTTATAGGTGAATCATACCCAGGGGTCATTAAAAAGCTACACTATTTTCATTCTATAATTTAACAGCTGATATTCCAAGCTTCTCTACATGAAAGACCAGATGAAACCTCACTCATGTTCCTACTGGCTTGCTTACCCCTAGTATACATCTGGAGGTCACATGGAGGTGTTTATAATCCAAATACCCATTGGTTTTTCAAAGGCAGATATTAAAATGTAAGTTCCATTACCCTCATTCACCCTAACTCACTCCATTCAGGAGGTACAGAAGATGGCTTCCACTGAGCTGACTGTATCTGTGCTTTGGGAACATGCATGTAGGCTGGCTTGAAATGAGGATTTTCACTGTAGAACTGGTTGTATGATTTTTTTCTACTCTGGAAGATATATGCCTGTCTTTGTGTGCATATAAATGTACTTTGTATATATTTGTATATTTAAGCATCAAAGAACTTCCTCTTATCTCAATTCTCTATGTATACTTTGCAGCAAGTTCACCCATGTGACGGTCACCTTTGTGTGGGCTTACAAGTTTCCAGAGATTCTCTTCTCTCTTCTTTATCTCTAGCAACAGTAAGGTTAGAAACATGTTTTCATGCCTATGCTTACATGAGTTCTAGTATTTAAATTCAAGTCTTTCTTCATAAACTTTACCCAATAAGAAATCCCTCCATCCTTTAGTGATCTTTTGCAGTCACAAAAAAGACATTGTAAATCAATGTATTCAAATAAATACATTGGTGTTGACAGTTGACAGATGGTAGGCGTGTTATGATAAAACGTGGAAAACACTACTTTAAGTCTGTGATGAGATATGATCATATTACTTGCTTTTGGGTTGGTAGTATCTAGTGGTCTGTTAAAAGTATATTCCAAAGGTGTTTACCTCTTGTTCAAAGTGTTGGCTGGTCAGATAGGTAGGTGAGTAGTCAATGGTTGTTAAAAGAACTAGAGATAATTTAGTGCCTTCAGTGTGCACTACCCTTTCTCTATAAAGCACAGATTTAAAATAAGCCATTGTCTCCAGAGTTATTAACACAGGTACATTATAAGTTCAGAAAAAGTTAGTTTACTATGTTTAAGTAATAGTATTCAAGTAAATAGCATAACAACTTCTATTCTATGAACCTGCTATCATATTCCTGAGGAAACACTATGTGATTACCTCATGGCCTAGAAATGAAAATATCTTCTACAATAACCTGGAATAAAATGCACCTAGGAAGTAGACCAACATAAATTAAAAAAATATAAGGACAGAAACATAATGCTAGAGTTTAAGCTTCTCTGTGTTTCTTAACACAGATTAATTATATTAATATCAATTATGGACATTTTGATATTTATGATATTGGACATTTGAGTTATACTCAGTAAATATGGAGATTCTTGTGAATAATTAACAGACTAGTTAAGTGACCATTTCATCCACATTTATTTACTTTAGATATCATATTCTAATGATTCACATTATGCAAAGTTAATACAAATATACAAAGCTCTAAAAGTTTATATTTCTAACATATGTAGGTATATGTTACTCAGTGAATGTTCATAAATCTTATGGACAAAGTAATATAAAGCATCAATGAGGAAACAGAAAGACGGTAATTTTTTGTTGGAACTGGTATGTGACTTTTCTTTATAGTTGTATGTTACAATAATGACCACACAACATGGTCCACTTATCACTGCCTCTGTATAAAATCCAAAAAGCTTCCCTTTTTTTTTCAATAAGTCTTTTTTGTCAGAATTTTTTCATCTATCTTACCACCACCAAGTATATTTATGAAGAATACATTCATAATATATAGCTTAGGGCACACAATGTAATTGTTGAATAAAATAAAGACAGTGACTACATTGTTCCTGCAATTTATATTAGCTCTTATAATAACCATACACCATAGCTCACGTTTTAAATTAAAAGAAGGCTCAAATGTGTTAGCTACATAAACACCTGGGATGTTAGATATTAATTCTGTGTGTTTAAAGCCCTTCGACTCTTTAGTGTGTCGAGACAAAAATAAGAAAATGGTACAGGTTTTTATTGAACATATATGTCAATATAAACTGACCTGGATAACATTAAATGATGATAAAAATATATTCAAGGCATTTCCATGGGGAAAACAACACAATGTTTAGTCTTGACAAAACTGCATTAAAAGAGGCCAATAACGTTATAAGAACTGGGGGCTCTCTTCTCTAAATGACTGGAAAATTTCCTCTGAAAGTTGTTAGTTTACAACTTGTGGTAGGATATACCTTGGAAACTGAGTTCCTAGCTGCCCCCAGAAATTGAAAACTAAAACTGTTAACCTCCTTAAGGATATATTTCAAAGTGAGAGTTCTCCAGTCCTTGACAAAGACATTTCTGGATAATAAAACTGAAAAGAGGCTTTTAAAAAGATCTATGTCCAAACAGGCAAGAGAAAGACTTCAATGGCATGTGTCCTAAAGTGAAGGTCCTAGGGAAAATGCACAGACAAAAGGTAGAAAGAGCCCATTCACCGTCCACCATGATACTTATACAGTCATCTTCTCCCGCGAGTAATATCTGTGCCTGCTTTTCACCTTTTCTCTGTTGCCTGACATGTCTTTCTCCTGTTCCTTAATTTCTGTTTTGTCATCTCATCATTGTTAAAAGGTCAGCAGACAAAAAAATAGGAGACGAGCATAATCACTATTGGTAGCTCACTGTCTTACTATGCCTGCGATTTTGTGTGTTTCTGATGAACTCATTTTCTTCAAGAATTCTTCTGTTCCACCAAGATCCATGGCTTGACAAAGGATTGTCCAAATATGTGTTATTTACTTTCATTTAATAAGGCTCTTTCATTTTCATGTGTGTGTGTGTGTGTGTGTGTGTGTGTGTGTGTGTGTGTCTATGTGTGTGTTTGTATGTAGAAGGATGTGTGGGTGTTCATTTATAGGAACTTAAATAACATTCTTATTCAAACACTCAAAAGAAAACTGAAACAGGAGTTGAAATAATTTCTACAGACAGGCCATTCTACCAGTGGAGCCTCTTTTTTTTCCACTTCCCCTACCCCTTTTCCTCTCTGCCTCTTTTTATTATGATATCCAGTTAGATCTGCCTTGTTCTAGCCTCTCCTCAGGTATCTGTTAAAATCAGCAAAGTTGAAGCAACTAGCTTCAACTAGCCCGCTCTGGAAGCATTTCACACAGCATAATGTTCTCTAAGAAAATAATATATGTGTATATGTTGTTAGCATGAAAATGTGTTTTTAGAAGATTGATACTTGAAAAATGGGCACCATTTTCTGGACATGATTAGTGACCTGGACTTTAAGCCTCACAAAATATATTTCAAGGAGGAGTAAACACATGTGTAGCAGGGAATTGAGGTTTTTGTATTTCAGAGTCACTCCAACACATGCCATGAACTTGAAGCACGGAAATACTCATGAGAAGGAAAAAATAAAACTGTTCAACCTACAAGCATGGTGCAACCTACAGGCTATGGTGTAAGAATTAAGAAGCAGCTGAGCAGTGGCGGTGCATGCCTTTAATCCCAGCACTTGGGAGGCAGAGGCAGAGGCAGGCAGATTTCTGAGTTCAAGGCCAACCTAGTCTACAGAGTGAGTTTCAGGATGGCCAGGCTGCACAGAGAAACCCTGTCTCAAAAACAAAGAAATAAACAAACAAAAACAACAGCAAAAGAATCACGAAGCAGATGAAATCTGTCTGAACAAGACAAATGTGTCCTTTCAAGTTTGCTTTCTCTTTTTGTTTGCTTTTGCTGTCATAGTATTCACTTACAAAATTAAAATGTCAGTATAAGTATACATTTGACAGTGTATCAAAAGTTTCTATACATAGTAGAGAAATAAGCCATGTATTACTGAGATTTTAATCTCCAAAGAAAATTTAGATATTAAATATTTTGAAAACTTCAATGAAAGCCTTATTGGTATTAGACTTTGTGAAGAAATGAAGGCAGCATCCTAGAAGCTAACAGTGACAGTTGACATTAGGACAACCTCCCTGTCCAGGATTATTCTGCCTCTTTTTTTTCCCCTCATACCAGACTGGGAAGGGGATGACATCTAAACTGTAAAAAGGGATTAAAGAATAAAAAAAGAAAAAAAAGAACTTCAGACCGATTTTTCTTATAAACATTTATGTAAAAATACTCAATAAAATACTCACAAACTGAATCTAGGAACATATCAAAAACAATATCCACCATAATTAAGTAAGCTTCATCCCAGGGATGCTGGGAAATTTTTTTGTATTGGATATTTTCTTTATTTATGTTTCAAATGTTATCACCTTTCTTGGATTCCCCCAGTCCCCTATCTCATCCCCCTCCCCCTGCTTCTATGAGGGTATTCCCCCACCCACCCACCCACTCACACTTCCCCTCCCTCGAATTCCCCTGCACTAGGGCATAGAGCTTTCACAAGACCAAGGGCCTCTCCTCCCATTGATGGTTTACAAGTTCACGGGTCCCTCCATGTGTACTCTTGGTTAGTGGTTTAGTCTCTGCGGGATCTGGTTAGGTGATACTGTTGTTCTTCCTATGGGGTTGCAAACTCCTCCAGCTCCTTCAGTCCTTTCTCTAACTCCTCCATTGGGAGCACCGTGCTCAGTCCAGTGGTTGGCTGAGTATCTCCCTCTATATTGGTCAGGTTCTGGCAGAGCCTCTCAGGAGACAGCAATATCAGGCTTGTGTCAGCAAACACTTCTTGTCATCCACAATAGTGTCTGGGTTTGGTGTCTGTATATGGGATAAGTCTCCAGGTGGACCAATCTCTAGATGGCCTTTACTTCAGTCTCTGCTCCACACTTTTACTCTGTATTTACTCAGACGAGTATTTTTTCCCCTTTCTAAGAAGGACCAAAGCACCCACAGTTTGGTCTTCTTTCTTTCTTCTGGAGCTTCATGTGGTCTGTGAATTGTATCTTGGGTATTCTGAGCTTTTGGGCTAATAACCACTTATCAGTGAGTATATACCATGTATGTTCTTTTGTGATAGGGTAACCTCACTCTATTCTGCCACATTTTGACTCAAATTTCTCAAAGAAATAAAGGACAGTAGGACATAGTACTTATATGTTCCTGTAATAAAAGGAAAAAAGCTTTAAAAGTCCAAATATAACAACCTCAGGAACAAGTATATGCTTTGCTCAGTAATCAGTTTAAGTGTGGCTAGTATACTCTGAGATACATGATGGAATTTAATCTCCATGTGTTATTAACATTTAGAACTCTAATGGACAACTAGAACTTGGCCATTGCTGAAGGGTTATTATAGAGAGTCTCCTCAACATGTTCTGGACTTGTTTGCTTCTTACCATTTGATGCTCTGATTTTGCTAGCAATGAAGCCATTATGGGATGCAGACCTTTAATTTTGAGTGAGAAGTACAATCCAAAGTAAATCTATTCTTTAAATTTTTCTCAATCTGTAGCATATTATTATGCACAACAAGAAGTATAACAAGACACTTACATGTCAATGATTTTCTAAGGATTTAGTACTATTAACACTTTCCTTTCCCTCCTTAGAATCAAAACATAATGATTAAATAGTAATATTAAATGTACTAGTTAAGCTTCCAAAGAAAATGTCCAATAATACAATTGACTAGATTATTATGATGATTTATGGAAAAGACAATAATTCATGTTTGAAATATGAATTGTCTGCAATGTTAGTAATCCAAGCTGAACATTTACTCAATAACGGTCTAATGGTGTGGATGGTGTAAAAGCTATTTTTCAGTGGAAGTGTTTGATTATATGCTCTGAAATAGCACCATTTGGGCAATATTCAGGAACTTGTTCAATGGCATATAATCCAGTTTATATCTAATTCAAGTTTTAAAATGTTGAAGCTAGTGGTGAAACTGTCCAATAGTGCCATCAAGAAGAACATTTAGACTTGACAAGGTGGCCCACATTTATAATACCAGTACTTAGTAATCTGAAGCAGGAGTATAGTCGTGAGTTTGAAGCTGCCCTAAGGCACATACTAAATTCTAGGCCAGTGTGACCACAGATTGAAACAAAAGAAGAGCTCATTCTCTGAGTAGATGACTTAGGAAAATGAGAAGCACTTAGCAATTAATGAGAAATCTAACTATATTTCTCTTGTGGAAACAAATGTGGTTTTCATATGACCAAAGTCAATTCTAAAAAGAGAATATGAGGTTCAGCTTTGATAAGACAAAATATAAAGTTATAACAGTTTTCTGAGGGATATTTTCCCTGTTTTCCAGGAGGATGTTTTATGCCTAGAGTATAATATTGTTCAAAAACCCAGGGCTACATGAAGAGATCCATGAGCAAAGCCTGCTATTCTTATTTTACTAATTGATTGTCCTCTCAAATTGCCTTCTAAATATTTATATTTATATTTATACTCACAAATAGGGCTGTTTTCAGCGCTGGTCACTGAAGCGTCTTTTTGCAGTGGACACACTCAATGGTGAGAAGTATAACAGGTCAAAGTGCTGAGATAGAAAACTGGGGACAGAGGAATGTACAGACATTCATATTTCACTATATACATGTATAGAGTTCTAAAAGGTAAGGAAAAAATTAAACACTGAAAACTACAATTATTATTTTATGTCTACTAGTTCCTTAATTGTGACAAATCATGATGCATAGAAATAACTGTATTTATAATCTGTATGTAGTTTTGTAGGCTGTTGGGTATTCCACCAGTTTTCTTCTATGTTACTCTCTTGCAGCATTTCTTCCTCTGATGTTAGAAATGGTCTGCTCGCCAACTGTTCATGTATTCCTGGTTGATGTGGTACTTGCTACTAATACACACATTTCAGCTTCATTAAATGTACTGCCCGGTGTTTGGCTTTCTAGTTTGTCTCCTTTATTATTTTTTGTCCTTTTTGTAGAAATCTAGACACATGGAAAATATTCCTACTCTTCCTGCGTACAGATTAGACTATTGTTTTTCTCTGAACATTTTGTTATAGTAAATAACAAAGCTCGAATTTTACTCATTATAAAACTATGAAAAAAATCAAAGGGTAGATATTTGTACAAAGAAAACTAAGAAGGAAGGGAAATGATTACATTGGTAAATAAAGAAGAAGGAGAAAGAAAAGAGGTTAAAAGGAGAGTACTTATTAGTACGATTTCCTATCCATTTTTCCCCTTGGACAATTGTGCAGTTCATAAGCCACTTCCACTTCCTCCCTAGCCCTCTACATTTCAACTTCACCAAGCAGCCAAGAAGACTAACGAGGGGAGATATAACTGTTGTGACTTGTTTACTCTGAAGAAAGCTCTATTTTAAAGTTGAAATTAGGTCATATATCATGTTAGTGGTTGAGGAAAGGTAGCCCGCCTGCTAGCCAAGCTTCCGAGGAAATATGCCGGATGACTGATGTCCTGGCCCTGGGTGTGAGGCAAGGAATCTGCCCCCCCTTCATTCCACCCACCATTTATAATCATCGCAACTTCCTTCCATCATTTCCCCAAGACGTTATAAGCTGCTAGCTTTCCAGGACATGCTTGATTCCTCCCTAGAACCTGGTGAACTGGCACTGTTTGCTGGCCTTGCTCCAAATAACTCCGCCAAGCAGGGGGAAAAGATGCAAGTTGTAAGCATGATGACTTAATATTAAGATGGTTGGTTTGTGTTTTTTATGGAGCTTAAAGTTAACCACTGTTATGTAATATTAGAGAAAACTTCCGTATGTTCTATGCTGTTTTTCACTGAAACCTAAAAAGTGAACAAAGACACAAATCTCTTTGGAGAAGCCTGCCCAAAATTAAAGGCATCACAAATAAAAACAACATACTGAAATTAGGGTAACCATTCAAACAAATACTGAGAGTTCTAAGTTCCATCTCCTCAAACTTTTATACAATTACAATGTCAATTCTAAAGCAAGGGAACTTCACTTAAGGTATTACACTTTCATTCTCAATTACAGTTTTATTTACACCCTTCACAACATACAATAAACTAAGACTGACTTAGAACTAGAAATCAGTTAGATTTATATTCTCTTTCCTGGTTAATGTTTCCTTCTGCTTGCAGTCTGTTCTCTCTCATAACTGTCTTTGTCTTCATAGTAATTACTTTGCTGTTACAGTATAAAAATGCCACCATGGACAAGACAACAGACAACAAGGAAGTGTTTACTGGGTTGTGGTTCTGGATGAATACAAGTCCATCGTGATGGAAAAGCTTAGAAGCCAGAGTAGACATAGCTGATGGAGCAGAATGCTGATAGATCACGTCTTGAACCCAGAGAACACACACACACACACACACACACACACACAGAGAGAGAGAGAGAGAGAGAGAGAGAGAGAGAGAGAGAGAGAGAGAGAGAGAGAGAAAGAGAGAGAGAGACATAAACAGAGATACAGAGACATAGATGAGTCTTTGATATCACAAAGTTAATCTTCACTCATATACTTTCTCTAACAAGGGCATACCTCCTAATCCTATTGAAACAGTACCAAGAACTAGGAAGCAAGTATTCAAATGCATGAACCTATGGAAGATTTCCTCAATCCTTCCTCCCTTCCTTCTATCTTCCTGTTTGCTCTTTCTCCTCATATAAGAGATAGGTGGTATTGATGGCTCAGTTAGCTTTATTTGGCATCTTGGACAGCCGAGATTTATTTGTAAGTAAAACCGTGAGTAAGGTATTGTCTAGATCAGACAGCACTATATGCATTCCTAGAGTGTATAGCTATGACTTTTAATTGATGAAAGAGTGCCTAGTCCCTGGTGCAGAGGGCAACATCAGTCCTTTGTGGGTGGTCCTCACATGTATAACATGGCTAGGTAAGGATAAACCTGGGACTAAGCAAGCCTAGAATGAAGTGGCAAGCAAAGTTTCCCTATCATATCTGCCTCTGGGCACTTGTCTTGAGATTCTGTCTTGATTTTATCCAGTGATAGATTGTGACCTTGGAACTATAAGAATCCCTTTTCTCCTCAAATTGATTGTTGTGGACATAGCAACAGAATAGACCTAGAATATTTAGTGAAAATATATGTGCATATACATTCATGGCATTCATACTCATGTCTGACGTATTAATGCTACATTCAAAATCTTGTGAACATGTATATGCTGACACAAACATGCACATGTATATGGTTTGAATATGTATACATCTATTTATTTATAAGAGAGATAGAGATATTTTAACTACTAAAAGTTACCTCTTTGCCAACATAATGTTTTATTGACTATTTGTTGCGAAAAGTACACTACACTAGGCAGTTCTAAACAACAAAAAATTAATTATTTATGGTACTGATGTTGGCGGGTCCAAGACTGAAGTTCCAGTAAATTTAAATCTAGGAAAGGTGAATTTCCTGTTTCACAAATGGTCATGTTTTTATTGTATCTTCACAGACTGGAAGCTTTTCTTTCTTACAAGGATACAAATCTCATTCATAAAGGATGTACACTCATTTCCAGTCACCTCCTCAAGGTCGTATTTCCAAGTGTCACATTGGGCATTTGATTCCTTCAGGACCCAAAACATGCAACATATGTTAGCAAGTAGATCAGTGAAATAAATTTAAAAATTAATGAGGACACTTCCACTTCTTTTCAGAAAAGTAACTATTACCAAGTTTGCTTTCCCACAGAAGTACGCAACTTTTATGACACAGGAAATCAGGAAACAGTAGAGGAAGGGGAAACTATAATTAGTTTATACTGAATGACAAAAAATTAATAATCTGTTTTCAATTAAAAAGAAATAATCAGAAAATAGACAAGAAGATCTCTGTAATATCAGCTGGGAGGCAATGCATATGTCACAATTCAGCTTAGCCTGGAATATCATGACTCAGAATGAGGGAGTCGTAGCACCCAGAGATTCTAGAGGAATCTCAGAGAGGACTGCTCCATGGGACCAAAACCACTAAGGTTTGTTTTACTAATTCTGTGAATTCTATTTACTAATATAATTTAAAACATGTGTTGCATATTACTCTCAGGATTGCTATTTGTAAATGAATAATTCTTAATATAAATGTAAACCGAATTAAACCAGCAGCTATATTTATTTACCTTATATTATTCTCACACAGAAAAGCCAAGATTTATTTAAAACTGCATTTCAACAGCTGAGCAGTTAAATGGTCTATCTTTACTTAATATGCCAGTGTGGCTACCTTTGAGTCCCATTCCATGATACTTACATGTTATTATCCATCCAGTTCTTTGGAACCCTTCATCAGGGATTTAATTCTTCCATCTTGTGGGCTGATCTAAGTTCCCTCTCTCTCTCCATCTCTCCTTACTCTGTCTGACTAGAGTGCTGCCCTATTCTCTCTTCTCCACAGCCATTGGGTGATCAGCATTTGTTGACATTACAGAGAATAAATGGTAAGAACTGTTTACACAAACTTGAGACAAGAGATTTTTGGTATAAGCATTGTAATTCCTTGTCCGGATTGAGACAAGATATAAGGGCAGAGATATTAGCACTTGAATAACAAAAGGGTACTTGACACAGTGTTTAAGAACATTAGGCCTACATTATTTGTTCTGAAATCTAGCCTTGTGATATATATATATATATATATATATATATATATATATATATATATATATATAACCATGTGATCTCTCATTTAATCATTCTTAGAATGGTATATTATTTTATATCATTGATTTTAATCTCATGTGTATAGATTTTTCCAATTTACAGACCACTGGATTGAAAATAAAATTGTGGTGTTTATGGATTCTCCTTATAGAATTATTTAATACAAAGACTAAATGCTTGAATTCTGTAGTTATCCAGAAACAAAATTCCAGATTTCCCAATTAAAAGGATTCTGAATGTCTCTTAACCCTATCTTAAAGGAATGAAGATTTTAGACAACAAAGCTGTTGATACAGAGAGATATTCAGATGATGTGACATTGATAGATTCAGAGAGATGATTTTGGCATTCGTGTCTGTAAACTGAAATTTAGAAAATTGTATCCCAATCCATTGTTAGTTCACTTTCTACTATATTTTTGATCTCTCTAAAACATTATGTTAGGGCTTTTCATATGATAAATCAAGTTTATTTCTTGTCCCATTCTCCACACATACCTTTTTTAAAATTTGGCTCATATTCTGTTCCTCTTCCCCTTCTTGTCTTCTGGAAGACAGGATTATAAATTCCTAAGCATAAAGAAAAAAATATTGTCTTATAATTTTTACTTTAATATGAACATATGACCTGAGCAAATGAATCAGAACATATAGGGAGGGAAAGTTAAAGGGGATATAGAGCATTAGGTCTGCAGATAGAGGCTTTTCCTCTGCGGAAAATAATAGAAAGGCCACTGTCAACAGGCCACATTACCACAACTATGCACCACTACAGGGCACAGAATGTCCACTAGATAGCATCTGTGCAGAAAAGCCATTGTGACTAAACTTCAGCAGATACTATCTCCAGATCCACCAGTTTCCCAGCAAATTTCATAATTTCCTATTTGTATCCTTAAGTAAAATTCCATTGTAGAAACATCACATTTTCATTATTAATATTATTTTCATTATTTATTTTATTGTGTTGATGAGCAACTAGGCTGATTACATAGCCTTGGTATTGTCAATAATGAAGCAATAGACATAGATAAGCAAGTACTTGAGATATCCTTAAAGTATAAAAACTTAAATCACACACATTCATGTTATACACCACATTTTCAGTATTAAGCTAGAAGTTCAGAATACCCAAGATACAATTCACAGACCACATGAAGCTCAAGAAGAAGGAGATCCACAGAGTGGATCCTTTGGTCCTTCTTAGAAAGGGGATCAAAATACCCATGGTAGGAAATACAGAGAAAAAGTTTGGGGCAGAAACTGAAGTAAAGGTCATCCTGTGATTGACCTAGGGATCAATTCCATATACAGTTACCAAACCCAGACACTATTGTAGATGCCAGCAAATGTTTACTGACAGGAGGCTGATATAGCTGTCTCCTGAGAGGCTCTGCCAGTGCCTGACTAATACAGGAGTAGATGCTCACAGCCAGTCATTGGACTGAGCACAAAGTCCCCAATGGAAGAGCTAGATAAAGAACCCAAGGAGCTGAAGGGGTTTGCAGTCCCATAGGAGGAATAACAATATGAACCAACCAGTATCCTCAGAGCTCCTAGGGTCTAAACCAGCAAGCAGACAATACACATGAAGGGATCCATGGCTCCAGCTGCATATGTAGCCTTGTGGGACATCAATGAGAGCCCTTGTTCTTGTGAAGTCTTGAAGCCTCAGTGTAGGGGAATGCCAGGACAAGGAAGTATGGACGTGTAGATTAGTAAGCAGGGAGAGGAGGGGTGGAATATGGGTGCTTTCAGGGGATAAAATTTGCAATGTAATAAAGAAAACATCTAATAAAAAAATTTAACTGCCTTTCTAACTTAATGGCCTCCTTGTATCTTTTTAGGTAACTTGGTTTACTCCATCAATGAATTACTGTTTCTTATTTTTCGAGGCCACAATAAAGGGAGTAATTATGCAAGAACCTTCTTTTTATTAAGTTTTGTTGTAAAATTGCTTGATAACTCCACTAGTGCAACAACCACTTAGCAAATTACTACCATGAGTTCAGAGTTTATAAAAGAATATATACATATATATATATGAATACCTACATACACATAGATAGATAAATTTAATTATGATTATTTAGTATATGTGTAACTATATGTATATATAGATATGAATGAACTAAAAACTCTTGATCACTATTATTCCTAAAATCTTCAATAATTTGCTTTTAGAAAAATGGAAAAATAAGAAGAAAATATGTATTTCAATCCACTAAACATTGCTGACATTAAAAAAAAAAATTAAAGGACCTCAATCTATTTGCATGTTAAAGATTAGGCATTTAATTTTGTTTGGGTTATTTGGTTAAGTTTTATGTTTCTGGTGAAATGAGTTCAAGGCTTTTAAAAATAAAAATAAGGGTTGAGCATGTCTCCATTTATGCAGCTTGGCAACAAAACCAGAAATTCTGCTTCAAGTTGATGAAGATGAATCCTTAAGATGGTGTTTTGATTTCACTCACACATCTGAGCAAAGGCACACACACATACGGGGTGGGGTAGAAAGACACACACACACACACAGAGAGAGAGAAAGAGAGAGAGAGAGAGAGACAGAGAGAGAGAGAGACAGAGACAGAGACAGAGACAGAGACAGAGACAGAGAGACAGAGAGAGAGAGAATCAATTGACCAATTGATCATTGTTTGTGTGCTTAAAGACAGGTCACTGACTGTTTACTTTCCAGATTCACCTGAAATTTGAGCAAACTGTGTAGAAATGTCTTTTATTCTTTTGTTTTATCAATAATATTTTTTATTTTAGAAAGAAAAAGGTAAATATAGAATTAAAAAATAGCACACATCCCATCTATACCCATCTGACTCTCTTTAAAATCAAGGCTTCTGTCGCTACTTCCTGCCAGGCGTGGGATGGCTTATCAATAAACCAAAGTTTAACTTCCTTTCTCTGAAGATGGTTTTTTACCTGACTCATATACATTAAGTACAGTGTGAAAATGGGATATAACTGTAAAGAAGTATGTAAGATATGTACAAAATCACATGGATATTACCTTAATCCAGAAAGCCCCATCAGTAACCAAATGTGTAGATAACCTATCAGAAGAACTCAGTCATCAAGCTGGAATAATTCCAGTGACCAAACCTGGAGTATCACTAACAAGGAACTGATAGAAATAATAGTTTTATGTGTAATGTATCATATAATGAGATTGTTTTATATTTTATGCTTTTGTTAGCTTTTAAATAAATATCAATAAACCCAATTTAGACATGAAATATCCTTAGCTGAACCAGTATTCAAGATATTTTTAGAAATTACCCAAACTGCCAAGGTCATAAAACTTAAGAAAAACTATACAAAATAACATAAATAGAAAACTATTGTGTGATAACTAAATGCAACTTGACATCCTGGATTCCACTCTAGACTAGTAAAAGAACATCAAGTAGGTAAGATCAATGGACTATAGCTGCCTAATATCCAAACTTTAGCAGGAGCTGGGGAAAGATATGCAGGATTTTAATATGTGTGAAATTCTTCCTCATATTACCTAAAATAATGTTTAAAGTGATTAAGTGAAGAAAGTAACCTTTCAAAGACACTGTTTAAAATTGTATAGCTAGTCCTCCATTAGTCTCTAGGAGAAAATGCAAGCATGACCTGGAGGCCAGCCTACTTGGCATACTTCATTTCTAAATAAGAACCATGGCACAAAATGCTCCTGAAATCAGAACAATGAAATCGGAAGCAGCATGTTCGCCATTAACTAGCCTGCGGACGAGTCTACACTCTCGTGTCTCCTTTAGTGTGTTTCTTCTGCAAAGAGACCTTGATGGGATGAGTACTCACTGTCCAGTCTGAGGCAATGCACTAACTAATCTTTGTCGATAGGTTTCCACTAAAGAAGTGGCTGCTCGCATGCAATAAAGCAGATGCTGTTCCCTGAAATTCTCTATAGAGTGGTTTATCTCTGTGCCTTCAATGACCCATGAGCATGCCCGTCTTCTCAAGGAAGATTCATATAATGAGGCCATTGGTATTCTTATTGTCAGCAAAATGTTACTGTTAATGGAGTTTCCATTGTTGTTGAAGACTTTCATTTCGACAATTATTAAGGATATACTTTGCAATCCTTCCAATGGATCATTTTCTGACCTGGTGTCAAGGAAATATGTTGGTTCATTAAAGCAGTTTAGAGTATTTCCACTAGTCCATGTATAAAAGAGTTTATAAAAGAGTAGGAAATCCATTCCTGTTTAAGTAGCACATGTAGGAAAGACCTTCACTTGGTTCTGCATTTATAATACAAGTTTCTTAAATAGAACTTGTGTTATGTGCCTTTTAAATGAGAAATACGAATGATGTGTCTCATAACCATGGTACTATTGGCCTGCAGGGTCCCTGTACTTCTTTCTTCTGGGTGGCTACACTCCTAAACCAGATGCTGATTTGAATCACCATTGCTTTCTTCTCTACAGTTTTGAGAAGTTAAAAATACCTCTAAATGTAGCTAAACACATCAGAAATAATGCTTCCCTGATGGCCAAAAATGCTAATCAAAAATAATATGTAACATTGTACTGATTTTCATATTACAAAAAGCTAAAGAGAGGTTTGGATAATAATTCTTCAAAACAGAAATTTCACATTCAAGAATGATTGGTAAGGTAATTTGTAATGGTAAAAACTGTCTACATTATAATTTTTTATATTTAAAGGACTTTTGCATAGTCAATGAAAAGATATTTATTTCTGGATTAATAGATAAGTAAACAAATAAGTGTCAAATGATTTCTTTAGGTTGCAAATGAGGTTTGTCAATTCTCTCATTTTTCTAGAATATGTTGCATTAGAGGAGATATAGATTTTTTATATTTGGTACATAACTTTTACCTTGGAATTGTGAGTATAATTTAATTGAAAGCATTATAATTCAGAATAACACATGTTCTTATTATCCAGGAAGTTTAGGTTTTGCTGAAATGCATTATTGTTTCAATGGGGTACAATTCTTTTATCCCTTGTTCACTCAACAAATTGTTTTTGGTAGAATACTGGATGCTGAGGAGTGAACAGTTTAATTGTATAATTATGTGAATGAATAGGTAGAAATGTCTATTACAATGAGCTCCATCAGATTGCAATTATGTAGGTTTCAATAAATGACCCCACAGGTTGGCCCTTGTAATAGTGAGCCAAGTATCAGAAGTGAAAGACATGTTGTGACTATGACTTTGTAGAAATCTACTAAAATTGAATGTTAATTTTCCTAATATTTACAGACATTTTTAGAAAATCTATACTATTAATTACAGAGAATGTCTCACAAAGTGCCCTTAGATTACATTAAGGGAAAGAAATAGCTGAAATTATTATTCTGGGGCTGTGAGAAGTAGCTGTTACAGTAGTGTCAATGTACTGAGGTCTCTTCCCTTCCTCTCCTTTCTGACCCCCTTAATGATTGTACTTCTGAAAAAAATTCCAAATGAGGGCTCTTATAATATCTTATGATAGAATATGATACATAAGCAAAACTGTAATCAATAAAATGTCATGAAAGCTATGAAATGTTGGCCTAGTTGGCAGTCAGATGTCATGTGCTATTCCTGCTTTGTGGATGCAATAACTGTCCCAACCAAAAGCGAATCCTGCAGTTGTCTTCAGGCTCTCTAGTTCTGGGAGCATATTTTCTGCAGAAAAAGTACCACCAGCTGATATTCACTTTTATTTTTTTCCTATGAAGATTCTGTTATGAAATTCGTATCGCCTGTCGCCACAGAAGAGCATCTTGGTTTTAAAAATAGCACCTGCTGGGGTTTTGTTAATCTTCCTGGAAATGGTTGTGTGCCATTTGGGTATTTGCCTGTTCATTTAATCTTTCCTGCACATATTGCTCGGAAAAACATAATTTACTGTTTTTATTTTCCCCTAATTTAAAAATATCATCTGTTTTTGAGTGGAAACAGAAACAATTAATAGAAAATGATATTTTCTGCTTTCTGAAGGATCTGCAACAGAGAGGCCATAGTAACTGAAGAGAGTAGTTTTCAGGCTGTCTATTAAAACTTAAAATTTACATGGGAGATAAAAATGACACACTGTTCTGGCAGGTTGACCTCTCTGTTTTACAAGTGACCTTGCTCAGGTTTCTGATGTTTTGTGGCTTTGTCTATTGCAGCTTTTGAGATTTCTGTACCCAGTAAGTAGGATCTGAAATTTGCTGGTTCCTGTGTTAACAAAACAGACAACGTTGCAAATGTCAGACTCAGGAATGAGTCCACCCTATGTAATGCTGGTGCCAGCCGATAAACCCAGCCGAGTTCACATAGAGCACATGCTTTACCAACATGTGTACTCATGAGCTGTGTGTTATAAGGTGATAAGTTGAACATGGTTACATAGAGAATGTAAATGTTTCAGAAATGAGGTGCTATGCTAATGAACTTAGACTCACTTTCCATTTATTTGTTTATCATGTGAGGTGGGAACGCATTTCAGGGTGCACAAATAGAGGTCAAAGGATAAAGTTTTTGAGTCAGTTCTTTCCTTCTACCAGGGATGTTCTGGGGAATGAGCACAGGTCCTTGTTCTCACCGGAAAGACCCTTAATTCATTGAGCCTTCTCATTAGTACTAGATTTATTTTTAACTCCTTTAATAAAATTGTGAAAAAAAACTCTGCATGTTTCTCATTTCTGTGTCTATCTCTCAATACCTAAAGTAGTGTATGAGAAAGTGTTTACTCAATTTAATGACATGTACTTTAATCATGACACTGCCTCTTCTTTATGAGATTCCTCCATGCCTTAGAAAAATTGTTCTGAGATAACTCCAGGGTCATCAAGAGTAACAAGAGTAACAGGTAAACAAGAGTATCTGTTTGGTGGAAGCTCAAATCTTGTTCTTATTCTGAGAAAAACACTGTACAAGACATGACAGCTACCAGCCTTGCCCCTCGCCCTCTCCCTTCCTCCTCTTTGCTCCCCTTGTTTTCCTGTCCTTCCTTTTCCTTTCTTCATCTAGAGTACCATTTAACATCCACTGTGCCTTGCTCCAACCAGTCTATAACTGCTATTTCAGACTGAGTTAAAGTGACAGCTCCCAACCACAATGCTTAAATTTAGTTGATTTTGGATGGGGAAAAAGCTTTACAATAACACAAAACACAGTCCTGATTGTAGTTTCAAACAACTAATTCTGAAAAAGAACCCTATTGTAGCCACATCACAGACTAAACTACTAAGAAATGGGCTGGTTTTTGTAGCCAAGAGAATTAGAGGTACAGGTATTATTTTCTTGATAACAAGTGGAAAACTATGAACTTCTGCTCTATCTAACACAGTCTCTGAAGGCAGCACAACCTTGCAGTTTCTATAAATTCAGACAGCCCTGACAAATACCAGACTAACATTACATGTCAATGTGAACTCAGGGCAAAAGAAGACAAACAAAGCTGACCTACCGTTCAAATCAATAGAAAAGCAAGTGAAATGTTCTAAGTTACAAACAAAACACCACATTTAACCAGTAGTTGTTAATCACAGAGAACCAATTTATACTATAAATAAAATAATTACATAAAAGAGCTAAAGTTACATGCTATTAGAAGTAATTAATATGTCACCATAAAGAAATTAATTGAATGAGTCTATTGGTTAATTTACACTATTTCCCTGGTCATGACATTAATTTCTAAGTGTCACTGATATTTGCTAGTCTTTTGATGGTAAACCCTATCCTGATGTCATATCATTCTATATTTGGATTCTTAGGGCAACAGGAATTAGATATGAAGGATGTAAATCAAGCATTATGAATTATCATTACAGTGATAAGTTTACTCTAGGCCATTTGTTCTCAAATATCCTAATGCTGTGGCCGTTTACTACAATTCTTCATGTTTTCATGACCTCAACCATAACATTATTTGTTTTTGCTACTTTATAACTATTACTTTGCTACTGTTATGAATTTTAATATAAATACCTAATATGCAGGGTATGTGATATAGAGCCCCAAAGGAGTTTCAACCATAGGTCGAGAACCATGCTTCTAGGCCTTTCTCTAGCTTTATAGCTTATTGTATGGACTGACTGGAGCTTGATTATATATTTACCTACTAAACAGCATCTTCCTTGTTTCCAAATTCTAGTAATTAGGAAGCAAGCAACTTTATAAATTCAGGTATAAGAATTTTGTCTACGTAGGCTTTCATGTCATTTGAATAAATTTCAAAAGTTAGCTGTTGATTTTTTTAAAACAAAACTTTAATCATTTGATTTTAGCAATGAAGACTCACAATCCAGATGCTGGGGAGAAAACCTGCTAACTTAGAGAGACAGAGAAAGCACTTAGTTGACCTTCCTCCCCAGCCAACATCCCAAAGGAAAGGTCCTTTCTCACGCTGTCTCTGAATACCTCGAAAATTGAATGTGTTTCCCTCCTGCTTCCTGTCTACCTCTCTATCTGTCCTCCTGACTTCCTCTTACGCTCTATGGATTTTTTCTTATGATCACTCCATGTCAACTGGTTGCTTGCTTCCCTCTTGACCTACTTCTTACTTCATTTAATGCTGTTTACAATAAGCAGAAAACTCTTGGGTAAAAGGTGTGTGCTAGGGCTGAGCCACATGACAACCGGAAACAAGTTTTTCCAGTAAACAGTATAAATCTTGGGGTTCCTGGTGTGATCAAACATCCTGCAACACTAAGGTTCCACGAGACACCCATTTTATCCCTTCCATGACTCAGAAAACATTGCTGAAAAAGACGAGGAAAGAATATAAGATCTGGAGGTGTGGAGTGTGCAGGAAATGGATGTCTTCTGGACTCAACATGCTCGTGGTACTCCTGATCTAAATACAACAATGGATAGCTACGTAAGACCTGTTGATGTTACGTTCTCCAGCATGCCACCATACATGTGTGAGGGACACATGTGGCCCACTCATTCTGACGTAAAGTGTTAAGTAATGTGTACAAGGTGATTCCAGGTCGTTTCTTCAATAATATAGTCATTAGTTTGTTACTTTTGCTCATATTAAAATATTATCCATCCATATCCCCTAGAAAGCAAGCTTGTCATCAAGGTAGTATGTTTATTTCTATAAGAAACTATTGAATCACTTTTCAAAGTCGTTATATGATCGTGTATTCCCAACAACAACAAAGGAATATTCCTGTTAGTATGTCGTCAGTTATCATACAAGCATTGGATGTCAATATCTGAGATTGGAATAGGTGTGCTGTGGCAGTTCATGGTTGTTTTAATTTGAAATCTCCAGTAAAATGTGATGGCAAGAACCTTTTAAAATCTTTGTCACTTGTCTGCCTTCATCTGACGTCTGCTTAGTGTTTTAGCCCATTTCAGTTGTCTTTTATTTGAAATCTTAATGATGAATTTTAAGCATTCCCTTTGTGTTTTGAATAGAACTATTCTATCATATGTGCCTTTTGTGAGTATAGTCTCACATTTTTTTGTTCATTTCACTGGCCTTCTTTAGTTGTTATATATTTTCCAAACACTATTTTTCACTGGGTAAGGTTAATACTAAAGATTTCTAGCTTTAGTGATATAAACACATCTGTCCTCATGAGGTATGCCAGTCTGTGGGATAGCTCCATAGAGTAGCTTTTAACTTTATTGACTTCCTATGTTGGTTTCCTATCCCTGGCCCACCTCACACCAAAGTTTATATTCTTTTGCCTGCTTGTTCTACCTTTAGCCTGATTTCTTTCCAGTTATTTCAATAAAAGTTTGGTTATTAATTTTGATAGCTCTACTTTTACTGTAAACAGTGGATGCTATAATTTCCCTTGAACTATCCAACTGAACTCAAGGTGTGCTCAGCAGGGGTCAATCGTGGCTGGTTCTGGAAGCCTAACCCAATTCCCCCGGGCTAGTGAGGTTGTAGATCTTAGACACTTCCACCATCATTCTACTAAACCAACAGAATTGCTACCCACATTCTAAGTACTTTTTCTTACACTCACAGATAAGTGAACCTCTCAGCTCTTTTTAAAGGAGTATTCTTTTTAGCAGATGTAAACTATTGTATAAAAACATGACAGGTGTTCTGTAATGAATAAAGCCCTGGACACATTCTCATTCCTTACTTCTTTGAATAAAATATGTTATAAAGTGCCACAGGGCATGATAGTATTTTCATGCCATGGGCACTGGTTCATGTAAGCCTTGGAAAGCACAAAACCATAGAAACTTCTCCTTTCTATTATCTTAATGCCTCATCAACTGGAAAGGTGTGAAACATAATTTTTGCTAAGCCAGACAGTAAATCTCAAATTATGTTTGAGAAAGACTACCTGGAGAAATTGAAAGAATAGTAAGGTGACAAAACAAAAACCTCTAAAAAACAAGTTTCAGGCATCTACAGTTATAGTCAACCATGAACATAATTATCAGGCATGCCAGATAAAACTAAGTTCTCATACTAAGAGCCTATCTACTTAAGTCTCTATTATGCAAAATATAGTACTCAGTACCTCCTGTAGATTTAAAAGTAATGTTTAAGGACAAATAAAATGATATAATCTCAAGAAACAAACCAAGTAGAAAAACAGGCACACGTGGGTGTTCATGCTAGATAATTTGGACAGGGAATTGGAATAACTATAATGAATTTTCATGGAACTTGCTAAGAAATAATCAAATATAAATATCAGCAATGCAGATTTCTTGATATATTTTCTCTTGAAAGCTAGTTTCCTGAACAGAGAATCAGTCATCGCTTAAAATGATTTTTCTTCTCTACATGTTGACTGTACCATCCCAAGGCCTTTGCCTTATTATACAATTCATCAGATGTTAGACTTTAATCTTACTGAGGGCTTTTACACTTGGCTCATTTATGTTGATAAGTTTACTAGGTTCATAGACAAGCTTTTCATCACATATTACATGAATTGGCTATTACAAATTGAATTCTCTCTCTTTCTGTCATTCTCCCTTTTACCTATCCCTGTCAGATCTTACATTACATGTTTATTGATATTCTTGCTAATGGCCCATAGAATTTGAGTTTCTGTCCATTTCTTCTTTTTACTTCTTCATATTAGCTAATCTTACAATTCTATGTTCAACCCTTCTGATTTCTTTTGCCAACTCAATTTTAAAAGACTGTATACTAAAATTTTCACCTCCAATATTATATTTTTAAACTTTAGTGTTACTTTCGATTTGTCTTTATATTGATTCTTTTCTTCTTGATAAGAAACTATTCTCAGATGTTTACAAATAGACAAGATTAAAACTTAAGAAATATTTTACATTTCTGGTTATGTTCTGTTAGAAGTTATAGTTCAAATTCATTTTCAGGTGTCCTCTCACTTTTGATGACCAGTGCTATGGAAAATGTTGTTCCCAGTTTGCATGTTTCTCTACATTGGGTTATTTTCACCAAATTTCTTGTTTCTATTTTTATTTTTCTGACTTTCTTCTTTTAGTTCTCATCATTTTATAAATATTCTAATATATACTATGGCTATAATATTTTTTTATTTCTTTGAAGAGTATGTCTGACATTATATTATATTTCAAAGGATTTCCACATTTAAAGATAATTAACATATCATTTCGTGCAGGATTTTTCAGCTAATGCTATTTTTTCTATGTTGTAGATTATTTTAATACATCTCTCTAAAGGCAGATTTCATCCTCAGAAATTATTGTTTCTATATATTAGCTTAGTGAATATTCTGGATTAGTTTGGTATAATAGTTTGCAATACTTCTCATATAAAACCATCGAAATTTCTTCTTGGTAAGCTTAGTGGTCAACTAGGCCTTGAGCAGCAGCTTTCTTACAGCAGCCTCTGTCCCCATCTTGGTTGAGATTCTGTGTGTGATACATTACAAATTCATCATGCCAGAAACAGTTTACTTCTCTGAAATGGTCAGACATTCTTTTTGTGTAAATCCTCAAGATAAGCCAGAGGCAAAAATCTTCAAAATTAAAGGCTTTTTCAGGTTTTTCCTGGAAAAGAGCCAGACTCTTCATCCGCTTCCTTATCTCGATCCACAGAATTTTGTCACATTCTCCTTTTATCTCTTTTCCAACATTTTCATGACAAGTATATTATCTCACTTCTATGTGACACAGTCTGGTCATCCCCTTCCTACTACTGGGGTGTTAAGTGTTTGCCACTGGTTGTTTTCAACAAGCACAAAGTGCATAGGGATTTCTGCCATGATCTGTATCAGAACAAATAAGACATGTCAAATAAGATGAGCTGTGAGTATGGGCACTTTTCCAGGAATTTCCAAGAAAAGCCAAGCACAGCCGCGACAATTTCCTATGATGACAGTTTTTTGGAAGATGGGAGATGCTAACTAAACTCATTTTATGTCCTCCCACTATTTTGTTTTGTTTACAGCTATCACAGGATTGAGGCATTTTCTAAGCTACCTTCCACCTAAAGACAGGAATGAGAGTGACCCAGGTGAGCATCACAAAGCTCATCATATTCACAAAGATCTTTCTCTTTTTCTTGACTACTTAGAATTTTAAGCTAAAATAATTTGATTTGACAAATCTCTCCAATGTTCTTGATATAGTTTTGGAAGACATGATTTGTTGTTATCTTTAACTCTACTACTCTGAATGTGTTAATTTTCCATACTAGTAAGATTCAGGTTTTAGAATCTGTAATTACACACTATTTTAATATGTATGTTAAGCTAAACTTAAGTATATGTAGTACCATCCACCAAAAATTTATGTATGTACAATGGTGCTATCTATACACACACTAGTATAAGAAAATATCCCAAATTGGCTAGAAGGACCTTTTGTTTACTAGGAGTTGGTTCATTTTTACTTTGTGTCACCTGGGAATGTCCTATAATGTTCAAAATGAGAAATACTAGGATAGGTAGATGTTGGATAATCTCAAGTCAGTAGCAATACACTGCTTTTCAAAATCTACCAATAATTAAACACAACCTTTAGCCATACTCCCAAGCCAGGATTTTCTGTACATCAGGTAAAAGTGCTGCTCTTGCTGGAGAGGTGGGCACAAGAGATTATCTAAAAGGCCTCCTCTGTTCATCCTTACAGGGCTGAAAGGTCATTAGAGGTCAAACTTCATAATCATAGGAAGGGTTTCTATAATCACTCCTGCTAATTGGAATAATGATTAAATTTCTAAAAAATCATTAAATTTGTAATAAATTATAAAGCTTTAATGGATAGCTTAAACCTCATAAAGAGGACGATGATAACGAACACACAAAGGTTTGCCCTATTACCCAAGAGTAATTATGTCAATTATGAATTAGGCTAATATTTATAGAATACCTACTATGTTATAGCAATTCATTTTTAATTTGAATGCATAATTTGAAGGTTAATGTTTTAAAGAAGGAGCTTCTTTGCTTAAATCAATGAACATTTTCAAGGTAGTGGTGTAAATTGAAGTTTTAGTGTCTGGCAAGAGTATGCACACATAACATTACTTTTGTAGGTAACACACATACACACATGTACACACACACTCACACACACACACAGAGAATAAGGTAAACTTTGTTACTCTTTTGTAAACTATTTAAACCTCAAAATAACATGCAAATTAGAGGACTTGAAATCAGTAGAGTTGGGGTGAAAATGTAGGTCTTTAGCTTCTAAACAGTCTTACCAGGATCCTTCTTCAAATCTTGAATATATTTACTTTACATTTAAAGGAGATCAAAAAGAATATAGTATGTGATAAACAAATCATATGAAGTTAGAAAAATAGATTCCTAAAATAATGCTTTAGGACACATGATGCATCTGGGTCTGAAGATTTCAGTCTTAATCCCAGTCTTTAGGAATGTGAGAAATGAGAATTAAAATGTTACATTTTGTTTATGCTACAAAGTGAGTACTGATGAATTCTGGGTTATTTAGCATGATCTGTCTCAGGATTGAAAATAATTCGGCTGCAGAAATAGCAGCTCAGAGTGTAAAATACTTGCCTCACAAGCATGAAGAGGCGAGCTCAGGACTCCAGCACACACCTAAAGCTGGAGGTATACATCTATAATCTCTATAGTCCCTGTATTCCTGCAATGAGATTGGAGGCAAAGAAAACCCAAGACTCTCACAGTAAAACTACTCTCATATACACAAAGGAGAATAAGACGATATCCTGTCTCAATCAAAGTGGAAGACAAAGACCAATGCCTGAATTTGACTTCTTGCCTCCCTGTGGGCCATGCAGGCACAGCCACTTTCCACAGTTACTTATATACACACATACGAACACATACTGTAGAGATGTATACAAAAATCTAAATATATATGTTAAGAAATCAATAAAGGTCTGAAGAGATGACATTGATTATAGTTTAACATTTACTTCATCATGTAAGAAGCCACAGAACAATCATTTATGCCGCCATAAAAAAAATAGATGGAAATTCTATGCATTAATAAAGTGTGGGGTTTGCTTTAGCAATAAATACATTTGATACAATGCTACAAAACTATAGTACCATTTACTTCAGTAATACTTCTATGAATAAGGTGGTATTACTATTAACCTCTGCTTACAAATAAGTTAGTTATACTATATTCCAAACTGAAATGTTAGCAACCTACTTCAAAGGCTCTACCATTGAAAACATCGAAACGTGTCATTATCCTTGGTCAGAGTCTGAATGCCGGACCTTCCCTCTTTTCTTTTTTTTTCTTTTTTTTTTCCTTTTTTTTGCCAAAGATTCAAGATGGATTCTCTAAGTCACTCACTTGATTGTGTTTTCTCACCTCTCCACCCTTAACAGGTTGCTATGCCTATAAAAGCTATAGCATTTGAGTAAAAGGCACATCTATTCTGTGCTGGGGACAGCTGGTCACCCCAGATAAGCTGTTTATGTGATTGCAAAGACTTGTGTCTTTTCTCAACTTCTGTCTTCGCTTAACAAGTGGGGTAGATTGTTCTAACTATACTTAGTGTCAATAAGAATTGCTTCTCTGGCTGTTCCTATTAAATAATGAAACAGTGAATCTGAAAGATTTGTCATTATTGCTTATCAATTACAGAACTATTACCATGAGTTTTGAGTTGCATAAAGTAGAATAGGGAAATTACACATTACCTTCATTCAATGATTATTAATTGTCTCTACATCAACATTTTTCAAACTGTAGGTTGTGCTCCTTTGGGCATCAGAGGACCCATTCATGGGGTTGCATATCAGATATCCTATATTATATATTGATATTACAATTCATAACAGTAGCAAAACAACAGTTAAGAAACAGTAACAAAAATAACTTTATGGTTGGCGGTCAGCACAACATGAGGAATGGTGTTAAAAGACCACAGCAATAGTAAGACTGAGAACCACTGATCTACATACTGCTAAATATCAGAGACAAAATGGCCTGTGGGTACATTTATAGATAGTATCTTAGTCCTCATATGCTGTGAGCAAGAATTATTATTATTCTACTTCTAATACCTTTTCATATTCAAATAATTGAGAGATTTTCCTAGCTTCTGAAGCCTGTAAGTATTGCAGGTGAAATGGATACATAGATTGTTTTTTCAGGATGTAAAGGAAAATCACAGAAAAGGCAGTAGAAATCACGTGAGAGCCAGAGGATGGGGCATTCTCAGCAAAACAGTGTCTCTTGAACATGACAAACTACTGCATTCATGAATCAATGTGGGTGGGGATTTCTGCACAAGATCTGTGCAAAATCTGTTGTATAGACATTTCATCAAATGCTAGACAGGGGTTTGTTGGCCTGGAGCTACTGCTAAGTAGCCCTTTGAACCTGTAAATACTCTGACAATAGGCCATACAGAGTACCAGGAGGCTGTGGGTGCGCCAGCCAGGAGGGTAGAGGCTCGAATCTCGAATGCTCTCTGCTGCACACTGTCTCTCTCACATACCTTGCCCTGGGATTATCAATTTCTATTCTGTAAACTTCAATGCCTTACCCTCCTCATTATCTCCCTAACAATGCTGGAGGCAATTAGTGTGAATATGTAACATTGCCTGCGAAATTCCAAGCCAGTGTTTGTCTAGGATGTTGTAACATTGGTGGATATCGGAGAGCAACATTCAATTTTGTTTAGCTATTATAGTAAATCACATCTTGGTGGGCACCTAGCAAGCACGACCTTCCATCGACTAACACAAGGACATGTCTGGGCTACCTCTGAGTTAGGGGTTGCAGGAGGTTGGCTTCCTTGAACCTTTTTGCTTCATAAACTGCTGTCATACAAAGTGTGCGTGGCAGGAATGGATGCAAAATAACTAAATTTCAGTATATAAATGCATATATAATGTAAATGGAGATTTCAATCTTCAATCTTTAGGCTAAATTTAAAGTACCCATGAAGTATAAATGAACAAGGATTTTTGAATTAAGTAACACAACTTATTTCCATATATAAATACTTCTAGAAAATAAATATCTGAAATTCAGGGCTCTGGGTCAGTGACATTTAAAACAGAGTGAATTTCCAAATGGCCTTATGACTAGAGGAAGACCTACAAGTGTCTAATGGCTACTGAGAGAAGGAGAAAGAGTCTCATTCAGGGACAAGCTCAGATTTACTTGTCTAATTAAAATTTGTCAGTCCTGGATATGTATATATGTAAGAAACACTAAATACACTTAGTAGGGTGTATATATACATATATATTCACATGTATATACATGTATACATGTATACATGTATATATATATATATATATACATGTGAATATATATGTATATATATATATGTATATATGTATGTATATATGTAACATGTGAATACACATGTTACAATAGTAAAACAGAAAGCCTAAATGAGGAAAGAAAGCCACAGGACGAGCTGGGAAAAGGAAAAGATGTGAGACTGATGTTGATGTAGTGCCTAGGCATGAATTTCTCAAAAAAAATTATTATAAACAACTCCCTTAACATCTTTGACTTTAATGTTGAACAAAGTTTAAAATATCCAGGGCCTGACCAAGCAGTGCTGGAGCAAGCAGGGCCAGAGGGAGCAGAGAGGGGTGTGAAGAGAGAAGAAAAACTGTCTAAAGACAGCTGCAGTGTACTTACTTATAATAAATAAATAAACCTTCACTTTCTTCTACACCCTATTCTTCCTAGGTTTGGTCTTCTCATTGTGTCCTGGATTTACTGGATGGTCTGGGTTAGGATCTTTTTGCATTTTGTGTTTTCATTGACTGTTGTGTCCATGTTTTCTATGGTAACTTCTGTACCTGAGCTTCTCTCATCTATCTCTTGTATTCTGTTGGTGATGCTTGCACCTATGGTTCCTGACTTCTTTCATAGATTTTCTATCTCCAGAGTTGTCTCCCTTTGTGATTTCTTATTTGTTTCTACCTCCATTTTTAGATCCTGGATGGTTTTGTTTAATTCCTTCACCTGTTTGGTTGTGTTTTCCTATAATTCCTTAAGGAATTTTTGTGTTTCATCTTTAAGGGCTTCTACTTGTTTACTTGTGTTTTCCTCTAATTCTTTAAGGGGTTTTTGTGTTTCCTCTTTAAGGGCTTATACCTGTTTACATGTGTTCTCCTGTATTTTTTAAGGGAGTTATTTATGTCCTTCTTAAAATCCTCTATCAGCATCATGAGATATGATTTTAAATACAAATCTTGCTTTTCCAGTATGTTAGGTATCCAGGACTTGCTGTGATGGGAGTAGTGGGTTATAATGATGCCAAGTAGTCTTGGTTTCTGTTGGTAAGATTCTTGCTTTTGCCTTTCACCATCTGGTAATCTCTGGTGTTAGATGTTCTTGCTGCCTCTGGCTGGAGCTTGTTCCTCCTGTGGGTCTGTAAGCCTGTGTCAGCACTCCTGGGAGATCATCATTTTCCTGGAAAGACCCATGCACAGAGGGTTTGGGATAAGCTGTACCTCCTGGGTGAAGATGGAGGCAGGAAGGACCCTGTCCCAGCTGCTCTGCCACTCCTTCAGCCTGTGTGCTCCTGGATGGTACCACCTTAGACAGTCATCAGAGATAAAATGGCAATCTCACCTGAGTTTCAGCATCACAATACTCCCTAGAGACCAGCTCTATCTTAGAAAGAAAGGTGCACAGAGAGCTGTGAAACAACCCTACCTCCTGGGTGCAGATGGAGGCAGGGTCAGGTCCCAGCTGCTCTGCTGCTTCTGCAGCCTGTGTCTGCTATCTTTTTCTGCCTTAGACAGTTCCCAGGGAGAAAATGACAATCTCACCTGAGTGTCAGGGTCAGAGCACTCCTGGAGACAAGCTCTCTACTGGTAGGAATGGTGCACAGAGGAAATGCAAAAAGCTCCTAATCCAAAACATCCAGGAAATCCAGGACACAATGAGAAGACCAAACCTAAGGATAATAGGTATAGAAGATATTAAAGATTTCCAACGTAAAGGGCCAGTAAATATCTTCAAAAATTATAGGAGAAAACTTCCTTAACCTAAATAAAAAGATGTCAATGAACATAAAAGAATCCTACAGAAGTACAAATAGGTTGGACCAGAAAAGAAATCCTTCCCATCACATAATAATCAAAAAACCAAATGCACAAAACATGGAAAGAATATTAAAAGCAGTGAGGAGAAAAGATCAAGTAACATATAAAGGCAGGACTATCAGAATTACACCAGACTTCTCACCAGAGACTATGAAAGCTAGAAGATCCTGGGCTGATGTCATACAGACCTCAAGAGAACACAAATTGCTAGACCAGGCTACTATACCCAGCAAAACTCTCAATTACCATAGATGGAGAAACCAAAGTATTCTATGACAAAACCAAATTAACACAATGTCTTTCTACAAATCCATCCCTTAAAAGGATAATAAATGAAAAACTCCAACACAAGAAGAGAAGCTACACCCTAGAAAAAGTAAGAAAGTAAACTTTCAACAAAACTAAAAGAAGATAGCCACATGAATAGAATTCCAATTCTAACAACAAAAATAAGAGGAAGCAACAATTACTTTTCCTTAATATCTATTAATATCAAAGAACTCAATTCCATAATAAAAAGACACAGACTAACAGACTGGTTACATAAATAAGACTCAACATTTTATTGCATACAGGAAATGCACCTCAGTGACAAAGACAGACACTACCTCAGAGTAAAAGGCTGGAAAACAATTTTCCAAGTAAATGGTCCCAAGAAACAAGCTGGAATAAACATTCTAATATCAAATAAAATCAACTTTCAACCTAAAGTGATCAAAAAGATAAGGAAGGAAACTTTATACTCATGAAAGGTAAAATCTACTAATTCAAATCTCAATTCAGAACATCTATGCTCCAAATGAAAGGGCATTCACATTCATAAAAGAAACTTTACTAAAGCTCAAAGCACACATTTCAACACACACAATAATAGTGGGAGATATCTCTCTGCAATGGACAGATCATGGAAACAGAAACTAAACAGAGACACAGTGAAACTACCAGAAGTTATAAACCAAAAGGATTTAACAGATATCTATCGAACATTTTATCCTAAAACAAACAGATATACCTTCTTCTCAGCACCTCCAAGTACCTTCTCCAAAATTGACCATATAAGTGGTCAGAAAACAGGCCTCAACAGATAGAAGAAAATTGAAATAATTACATGCATCCTAACATTTCAGACTAAGGCTTGTCCTCAATAACGACATAAACAATAAAAAGCCAACATACATGTAGAAGCTTAACAATACTCTACTCAATGATATCTTGGTCAAGGACGAAATAAAGAAATAAAGACTTTTTAGAGTTTAATGAAAATGAAGTCACAACATACTCAATTTTATGGGTCACAATAAAAGCAGTTCTAAGAGGAAAAATCATAGCTCTGAGTGCCTCCAAAAAGAAACTGGAGAGAGTATACACTTGCAGTTTGATAGCACATCTGAAAGCTCTAGAACAAAAAGAAGTAAATTCACACAAGAAGAGTAGATGGCAGGAAATAATCAAACTCCGGGATGAAATTAACCAAGTAGAAATAAAAAGAACTATACAAAGAATCAACCAAACCAGGACCTGGTCCTTTGAGAAAATCAACAAAAGAGATGAACCCTTAGCCAGACTAACTAGAGGACACAGAGGCAGTATCCTAATTAACAAGATCAGAAATGAAAAGGGAGACATAACAACAGAATCTGAGGAAAACCAAAAAAAAAAAAAAAAAAAAAAAAAAAAAAAATCATCAGATCCTAGTACAAAAGCCTATACTCAACAAAACTGGAAAACCTGGATGAAATGAAAAATTTTCTAGACAGATACCAGGTACCAAAGTTAAATCAAGATCAGATCGATGATCTAAACAGTCCCATATCCCTAAATAAATAGAAACAGTCATTAATAGACTTCCAAACAAAAAAAGCAGAGGACCAGATGGGTTTAAGTGCAGAGTTTTATCAGACCATCAAATAAGACTTAATAGCAATACTCCTCAAACTCTTCCAAAAAATAGAAACAGAAGGTACTCTACCCAATTTGTTCTATAAACACACAATTACTCTTATACTTAAACCAAACAAAGAAAGAGAACTTTAGAATAATTTCCCTTATGAACATTTATACAAAAATACTCAAAGGACCCTAGGAGATGTAGGGGTTTGCAACCCCATAAGAGAAACAACAATATGAACTAACCCCTACCCCCATAGTTCCCAGGGAATAAACCACCAACCAAAGAGTACACATGATGGGACTCATGGCTCCAACTTGCATATTTAGCAGAGGATGGCCTTGTCAATCATCAATGGGAGGAGAGACTTTTGGTCCTGTGAAGGCTCTATGCCGCTTGTAGGTGAATGCCCGGGCTAGGAAGCGGGAGAGGGTAGGTTGGTGAGCACTGGGAGAAGTGAGAGAATGTTGGGGTTTTTTTTAGAGGGTAAAGCAGAAAAGGGGATAACATTTGAAATGTAAATAAAGAAAATATATAATGAAAATAAATAATAAAGAAATAAAGAAATAAATTTTCAAAAAAAAATTCCTTAACATCTATACTCACATAGAAAGGATTGTGGACTTCATGCTCCTATGTATACCCCAACACCCCTGCAGAAGACAACTTCTGTAAACCTGTCTCCAGCATAGGCTAAATATACAGCAACAGAAAGCGGCCCAAATCAAGGACCTAGAGAAGCACTTTGGTGATTATATGAATCTGCATCCACTGTACCAAGCAGCACTATCCTGACTATTGAAGAAAATAAGTTATATTTTAAGTTATAAAAACATTGTAAGTTAAAAGTTGTGAAGAAAGATTTAAACTCTAGAAGAATACATATAAAAATATTAGAAATGATTCCATGAAAAGATACAAGTCTATTCCACTGCCTTTTGAAGATTCTAGAATTCCTATTTCTTTCCTCTTTTACAGTGAACATTAACTTTGTTTGCTATTAAACTTATAACAATAAATTAGATTTATATCAACATGCACAAGCAGAGCAAATGTTGCAAATATTTAATTGGTCCGACTTATTTCAAGTTGCTGGAGCTTTGTGTAAACAAACAAACATCCCAGAGCATGGAAGCACTAGTGTGAAAATGTTTGAGAAGGCAAAGACACATTATGGCTGTTTCCCCCAACACTGGCGTGTGGCTTCTCAGTAGGATAATTAAAACAGGAAAAAAAAACAAAAGTCAAAATAGAATTGTATTTAATTAGTGCCAGTTGTGGTAGGGTATAATACCCCTCACCTCTGAGTATGATTAGTGGGTAGATTGGCTCATACTGTAACCTATGTGACAGAGTCTTTGTACTCTTGCTTATCTTGTGTTCATTCTCTGTTCGTAATTTCCTCCTCAACACACTCTAGCAGGGGAATAGATTAGGCTACAGTTAGATCTCTCATGTGATGCATTATTTTAGTTATGCCTGTAAGACACTAACAAAGAGATTCAATATTATTGGCATAAGAAAGAGGAAACTATTAATAAGGAGAAGTTCATCATAGTCATTAGATCTGAGTGTACTGGGAAGAAGCAGTCTGTCAGAGGTTGAGAAAATCCCATTACAAAGTCATTCAATTTCTACATGGATTTTTTTTTTTTTACGAGTAATTAGTATAAATAATTCTGAGTGGTTCTAAAAACCATGGAGACTGACAAACATAAAAGAGTAGATGATGGGAAGCGGCTGAATCATTTAATCTATTTCTCAATTACTGTTGACACGCTGGGCACAAAATTCTGTAAGTGTTCTGTTTCTTCATGGTCGATTTGGCAGCTGTGCCTATTGTTGCAATAAATGCATTATCTTATTAATGAAACATTGCATGATTTTTATTTCAAAAAATGTAACCATATACAAACTTCAAGAAAACTCAAAAACTGAGCTATATTTCCCAAAGAAAGGGCTTCAGAGAATTAGGGTACATGGATTGTAGATTCTAGGAAATGGGAGCTGGTCACATCAGAATAGGATCTGTTACCATTTATGTATGCTGTTTTTGACAGAGACACTCTCATACAGAATCATACTAGGAAATCCATGTGCATTTCCCAGCTAACATGCATTGTGTTTCAGATACAAATGGTCATTAATTCTATTATTTTCCATTCTACATGCTTTACAACTACCTAGAAAGATAGTGTGGCAGAAAGATTCAAAGAAATATCAAAGACCATCCTTTATGATATATTTAAAATCATAAAAGTAGCATGAATTGGCTTAAGAGTACAGCTTCCTTTTTCTGGTGTGAACAATTGAAGATCCAGACTCTAAGAGTCTCTCTGTTAGAGCAGAACAGTTGGTGGACATGGATGTGGCTGGGGTGGCTGCAAAAGTTTAAATATAAAATTCACAACATGTAAGCCCTGATAATATAGATTTCAGGATACATTAGGAATTCATCTACAAGGTCCCAACTTGGGCAATAGTTTAGTAAAGTGGATGGTATTCTTTTTGGAAATAGGTACGGGCTTTGTTTAACCCTAAGATTCATATATGAATGCCATTTATTATCCAGTGCTATAAACTTTACAGCTGGTCACCTGGACTATCTTTAGTCAATAATTATAAAGATGAAAAATTCATGTGAACTACACCTTAGATGTGTTACAGATAAGCTACAGATTTATATAAAACTAAATTAAAACCTCTTTTAGTTATTTTGATATGATGACTTTGGACTCTTAACAGATTTTCTCTGAACCTTGGTTTTCTCAAATGAAACATTTGTATGGTAAGTATGTGTATGATGTTGCACTGTAAGAATTATTGAAATTATCACTGTAATGATTTGAAAAGTTAATGACATAGTTTCCAAAATTGTTGTTTTAAGTTATGAAATACGTAGATACACTGTTATATGATATAAATTTATATAATATTTAACACATATTAAAGTATTTAAAAACATTCTCATACAGACAAATATTGTGTTCACTTTTGTCGCTGCTATGAAGCTAGAGAATCAAAGTGAGTGTTCTCATGAAGCAAAATGGTTTACCGTATTTGAGGATAGGGGAGGAAAAAGAAGCAATGATGCATGTACTTCAACAAATTTGAATTTTGAATCAAATCCTTTGTATCTTTGTATTGGCCTGATGTGGTACCATTTAGACATGAACTTCAGAAAGGTTTTGATGATATCAATAGTGTGATTCCTCTGGTCATCAAGATGAAAGACCTTGATGTCATCAAGAAGTGAAAGTCAATCTAAAAGATATGTCTTTGGGGCATATGTGAATGTCTGGAAACTTTTACAGGTCTGACCTCTAAACTCATACTTTAAGATAAATGGAGAAATAGATACATTCAAAAGAGAAAGCTGAGAGAGAGAGAGAGAGAGAGAGAGAGAGAGTTAGAGAAAGAATGAAAGAGAAAGACAGAGACGGAGAGACAGAGACAGAGAGACAGAGACAGAGAGACAGAGACAGAGAGACAGAGAGACAGAGAGACAGAGACAGAGAGACAGAGACAGAGAGAGACAGAGGGGGGAGCTGTTATCTGTCTGCTTTGATCCAGAATCTGGTGCAAGCTACAAAGTACAGTTGAATCTCCACAAAAATGAAATATATGTAATATAACTGTTAAAGAAAATGAGTCTATGAATCTGTAGGAACGCAAGTTATGTAGGGGAGGAGGACTTGGGAAGGTGGGAAATAATGTAATTACAGTTACAAAAATGTATTTAAAAAAGAGAAGTGAAAGTGAATTTTCAAGGAATTTGAGCAAAGCTATGCTGCTGCCACAAAGCCTCCTCAGAAGGACTGTCTTGAAAAGAACTAAAGAAGATAGTAGGTCTGGATTCATAGCAGGAAAACATTTAAGGGGCTTAAAAAGATGGATGTGTGATGAAGTCCAACAGATTAATTTTTAGAAAGCTTTCTATGTGACTAGTGTGCTTTTGTTCCCCACAAGCTATAGATCTACTGAAAAATATAAAATAAATGAATGGAATGAGAGGTTAGAAAATTGATAAAGAAAGGGATTAAAACATACAATTGTACTTTGTATCATAAACTAAGAGTTGTAGTCTGAAGCCCTGAGAGAATTCAGAGAGCTCGGGGGAGGAGCTGTGGATTCCACAGTACGCAGCGCTTCTGGTGCTTGCACTCCACATGGTTGTTTTTTCACTATATTTATGAGTCAGAAGTCCCAGCAACCATCTGGATTACACTGTAATTTTCAAGGAATTTACAGCTGACATTGCATCTAAGCTCTTCCTACTGTGCTGGAGTGCAGAATTGGAGCACTCAGGAGGAAGACGGCCTCAGCAACTGCTGCCTTTGGGAGTTCTCCATCACCGAGAAAGCCAAGTACGGAGCAAGGCTACGCTGCTCCCAAAATGCCTCCTCAGAAGGACTGTCTGGAAACGTTCTAGGCTTTCCATCCTTGGAAACTCATTGTATTGAGCCTTCAGCTCAACTTTCTGGCGAACAAGCTTGTAAGATCCGCTTTGATCTAGGCTCCGTGGGGGCGGTGTGCTTATAAGGGTGACACCTTCTGACAAGCCATCCTGGAGAACAATTGTGAGAAAGCAAGGCTAACTGTAGTTTTCAGAGTATGAAAGGCCGTGTGGGTTCCTTTAAGATGCATACCACATTCCAGGTCTTAGTAGGCTCAAGGTAGAAGGTAAGTGATGATACACTTTCATGCCAAGCTTGGCTAAGAATGGCAACAAATCTCCACTAGAAAGACAGGGCATCGAGTGGAGGGATGGGGTGGCCATCCCACAATCATATCTCTTCATATCTCTGACCCAGAACTGTTCCTGTTTAAAAGAAGTGCAGGGACAAAAAATAAAATGAAAAAGAGACTGAGGGAAAGGACGTCCAGTGACTGGACCAAATTGGGATCAAGCTCAAACGGAGACACCAAGGCCTGACACTATTATTGATGCTATGGTGTGCTTGCAGATGGAAGCCTGGCTAGGCTGCCCTCCGAGAGGCCGAAAAAGCAGCTGAAAGAGTCAAATGAAGATACTTGCACCCAACCAATGGATGGAGGTGGGGGACCTCCATCCCCTGTGGTTGAGTTGAAGAGAGGCTATAGGAATCTGAGTATGAGGGTGACCCTATAGGAAGACCAGCAGTCTCAATTAACCTGAACCCCTAGGATCTCTCAGACACTGGGCCACCAACCAGGCAGTATACACCAGCTGATAGGTGCCCCCCAACACATATACAGCAGAGAAATGCTGGGTCTGGCCCCAGTGAGAGAAGATGCACCTAACCCTTAAGAGCCTGGAGGTCCCAGGGAGTTTAGCGTTCTGGTGAGGTGGGGGTGAGGTGGGGGTGGGGACATCTTTGTGGAGATGGTTGAGGAGGAATGGGATGAGGAAGAGTAGGAGGGTGGACCTGGAGGGGGATAATTAGTGGACTGTAAAAAAAGATTAAATAATAATAAAAAATAGAATTGTCCATGACAGTTGGCAATAATTCCAATACCAGGATTTTAATCCCAAAAGACTATACAATTAGCCATTGGATGGCAAGAAAGTGATGTGATGCTGGTTCGAAGCTGCCTTCTTTCACACACACACTTTTTTGTATCTCTGAAGTGAACTGACTTGGAGTTTCAGTTTGTATATGGTTAGAGAAGTCCTGAGGAGATTATTAGAAATACTTGGATGACATTGAGTTATATAATCTATCACAGATGAACACAATGTCCCAGCAAAGTATAAGGCAATATAATTTTATAGAAATGTATCCTGTCCTGTGGCCATCATAATTAAGTTTGTGGACTGAAGTAGAAAATGCCTACCTCACTACTGTAAATATATACCTAGCCATTTGTCTTTTCTGAGAAAGTTAATTCAAGAAAATTTTGGATTCTGTAATTTTGGAATTTATTAGACTTCATGCAAATGAGGCCTCATTAAAAGGTCTAGCCAGAATCTGATCTTTTGCAGACAAAGGACTAAATTCCTTTTCCCTTTTGGTGTGTCAGCAAGTGGTTTTTCTTTCTTGCTTGCTAGAAAGCTTCCTCTGTGCTTGCTTCAGACAACATTGAAGGTAGACAAGAACCAAGAAGAAATGGCAATTCTTGTATGAAGAAAGCTAACTATTTACAGGAATCTTTAGCAGATATTATATTAGCTTATATTTCATTAGCCAGGGCCATGTCAATTCACTTCTCATCTTCAAGTAGAGCCTGAAAATTAATATTTTATTCTGGTGGGGCATCACTGACAAGAATAAGGTTTATATTTGTAAAACAACCATAGACAGGACACTAGGAAGGAAAGCAGCCATGCCTGCCACACTGATGAGAGTTTCATTCAAGTGAAGATCTGCCGTGGGGGATTCAGAGTATCAAAGAGCAGTGATGCTTAATGCATATGTCTTCTTATTCACTGAGCAAGTACAGTAAGAATGGCACAAATATTGGGGAAATACTATACCATCTCTCAAGCATCTTTACAGGACAGCAACACATAGATGGTAGCAATTTGTAGTTTTATGTTGACACCAGTTAGTCTTCTGAGTCATAGAACTTCCATAAGGTCCAGCAATAGGCAAGCTTATAGGTCACTTTATAAATTAGTGATTACTGGTCAAGGGTAGTTCACTGTGGGTGGTGCTGTTCCTAGGCTATAAGAAAGCAGACCAGCAAGCAACACTTTTCCATGGCCTCTGCATCAGCTTCGGCCTTCAGTTTCCTGCCCCTTTTCAGTTCCTGCCCTGACTTCATCCTTAGGTGATAAACTGTTACAAGGAAGCATAAAAGAAAGAAACTGTTTTCATTTCAGGTTGCTTTTAGCCATAGTGTTCATCACAACAACAGAAGACATAAGACAAAGTGTATGAGACAATTGCTGGAAGCGAAGAATCCTACAGTCTTAAGTCAGGTGAACCTTACAAAAGAGACAAAGACTTCCTAGATGAAGAGATTTTAAAATAAATTTTATAAATCTTTATGCAATTGTTATATAGTTTTTTATACAATTTTACACATTAGTAGAAGTCTGACATTACTGAGTCCACAGAATCTATTATTAGAAAACACTCATACAAAAAGATGGTACAGTGGAGGGAGCTAACCTAGGCCACTAATGGGATCATGAGGTATTACCAGAGAAATGGAGAGCAACAGGCTAGCATGACTCTTGGATCTTCATTTTCATTTAACGCTACCCTGATCTCTACTGTTTGCCTAAGTGTTTCTATATCTCTATTTTAATTCCATTTGGATAATAATGAATTATCACTTACTGAGTAGTTGATGCTTGTTGTCTTGTTCTTACACCTTTCTCTTGCATTTAAGCTCACAGACCAGCCAAGCACAGCATTCTGACACAGGAGTCCAGAGTGTTTTAGAGTCTCTGTTTGCTACTGCCTTCAATTTACAATGTCCTAAACAAAGCAAGATATTCTTTCTCTGAGATATATACTTAAGGTTTATTTACAGAACAATATTTCAAATGTCCATCAACAAATGCTGATGTTCTGTTATATGAGCACCACAAAATGTTAATCACCAAAGAGCCTAAAACAGGTTCCTATAGCAGATTGACAGCATTCCAGGGCTGACAAGATGCCCACACAAAATTGTAAAATTGGCATTAAGGTAGAGATTTGTAAATAAAGGGAGTAGTGTTCCATATCATTCACTCCCTCAACCAATAGTAAATGGTTTTCCAACCAGGGCACTGTGCTAGATTTTTAAAAAGAGGATGATGTAAAACAGCAGTTTAGCACCTTCCTAATGCTGAGATCCTTTGATGTAGATCCTCACTTTGTGGTGACACCCAACTATAAAATCATGTACTGTCTTTGAGTATAAATGCTCCCCTGTCATTTAGTAAAGCACGCCTTGATGAGAACCTTTCTCCTGGCGTCGTGTCTCTTTTCTCTGCCACCCATTGCAGGTTTCCAAATCCTCGGTTCGTGGAACCCCACGCAAGTAGGAGCTGCGGGACGGCATCCTACATATGGCGCCCAGCGTGGACTGCGAACGCGGAGGAATTTGAGGACTCTACCGCAAGATTGAGAGCTCTGATTTACTGAAAGAAAGGCGGATCCGGAGATTCGTGGTCGCTTGCACGGTAGGAGGGTTA
>NW_022196904.1:182280682-182331149 GCF_008632895.1 Mastomys coucha | reverse complement strand
AGGTTTCCAAATCCTCGGTTCGTGGAACCCCACGCAAGTAGGAGCTGCGGGACGGCATCCTACATATAATCCCATTTCACATCACATTGTGATTTACTTTCGTGGGTACCTTAGATTAGAGAATGAACAAAGGGTTTCCTCACACTATCTTCTCAGGGAGATAAACATAAATTGTGGAACTGGCCTTCATGGCTTTCGGATTGTTCTTTATAGATCTGTCTTCACCAAAACAAAAACAAACAAACAAAAACATGCAAAACTAAACAAAAAAGAAATTACTATTTGGGGGAATTTGTCTTTTCAGACTGCCTAGAAATGAAAGATTTTTCATCCAACACATCATTTAAAGTTCCTTTTAAAACAAATTTATACAATGTCAATCCAAGTTTGACACTGGTTAAAAAATTGCTTAAGAATTAATACATATATATTATTTACCATATCTCTGATTCAGTGTGGTGGATTCTAAACTGAATCAACAATGGATAAGATCCAATATTCTCCATTACTAAGCAATGTGTATACATTGACATATATACATAGACCACTAGTTATAGTCAAAGATTTTGTGTGTGTGTGTGTGTGTGTGTGTGTGTGTGTGTGTGTGAAAGAGACAGAGACAGAGAAAGAGACAGAGAGAAAGAGAGAGACAGACAGAGAGAGAGAGAGAGAGAGAGAGAGAGAGAGAGAGAGAGAGAGAGAGAGAGAGAGAGAGAGAGAGGGAAATATCACAATCCAATACAAACAGTTTCAGCTTTGTTATCTCAGCTTCCATGGGAACTGGTATTCAAAATAACCAATCCCACCTGACAAACACGCGATTTTGACCATGGGGAGCTCTGTTACTCATGAAGACATTTCAGACTGAGTACTACTTTCAGATATTCAAACCGTCTTCAAGAGGAAGTGTAATCGTAGTTATCATTTCCCTAAAATATATGAGTTGGCATGTAATGGGTTAAGCCCTTTTAATCATTTAACATTTAATGCCACCAAGCAACACATAGTTTGTAATGGTTGGGGAAACAGTCATAGGTTTTTAACCAAGAGGGAATAAACTTAAGTCTAAATTCCAAATTACCATGTCTCTTTCTTAATCTTCCCATGCTATTTATTCAAAATGTAAGACTTTAGTTTATTTTCTGAGGAAAAAATAGAGAGCATTTTTGATAAGTATGTATTGTGTTTCCTTGTTTTTATTTTATTTCCTTATTTTGAAGCCAAACCTGTTCCTTAGCAAAAACTTTAGAATTATTCTGAAGTGAAGACATAGTGTTTGCTCATGTGCGCCTGCCTGGCTGAGGTGCAGTACAGGTTAATTTGTAGTTCTAGATCTACTCTGAAGTTATTGGAAAATTCTCCCTTTTAAGATATTAACTCCATTACTTCTAGTACATTATATATGTCTATGTGTATGTATATATGTATGTATGTATGTATGTGTGATATATATGTATATGTACCTATGTATGCATTATTTTGTATATCTACAGACATTTATATGAAATAATCACATAAAATATTGAAATTATAGATTATACATAGTCTTCTGGTAATGTTCTACTACTTTAGCAGGGATGTATAAGCAAAGCCATTAGACTGCGTGTTATGCACTTTTCTATGAAACATTTATTACAGACAAATAACAACTCATATCTCGTGATATCCTGATTTCACATCATTATATTGTAAACCACTTGATTTCTTTTTTTCCTGTGAGAAACAGAAATTCCACCTCCTAGGCTAACCACCTTTCTTGGCTAAAAGTCATACTTGGCAAATCATCAAAGAGCTTCACACAAGATCTATATCTCCAGGCAGAGCATGCACACTCTTAGAACACAGACTACATGAGCGGAACTCTATGGAACAAAGCTAATTGAAGAGCTGCTAAGACTAGAGGCTCTGGATTTCAGGTCTATTTTTAAGTATCAATTGTCACATCAGTGTTCTTCTCTAAACTTCAGACTCCATTTCTGGGAACATAAGTGCTGCATTTAAATATGCTTCTCTTTCCTGGATGTTAGTCAACGAGTCTATGAAAGCTTATGTAAAAATTCTCATGAGTAATCTCCAGAAGTGAATAACCCTCAGAATTGACATGCTTCCCAAGTCTCTGTGGGAGCTAAGAAAACTTTGAAATAAATCTGTAGTAATCAGGACGGAACTACAGAACTTTGGAAACAAAATTTCTGACTTTGAAAGAAATAAGCTTTACTCCCCAGATAAAAAGCATCTACTTCTAATGTTTAGAAATTTATATAGCCAAATGTTCATCTGAACATTTAAATGCCAAGGCTTGACGCTTCCTTGAGGATATATCATATATGACACCAACAATACAAAGACCTGGATGTAGTAAACACACATTAAGCAGACATACAAAGTTTCCATACTGCTTAAAGCATCACTCAATGCATGGCTTCTCATGTGACTTGTTAAGCAAAGAACATACTTGGATTTGGCCACTGCTCTGCCTGTCACTCATGGATGGTCCTTGACAAAAACATGTTGTGGAGATATCTTAGAACGGGATTTTCATATCCTCTTCATGGTACATTTATATTCTTCCCACTACTTCTACCTCAGTACATGCACTGGATCCTAAGTTAATACACTTCTGGAGTTTGAATGGTTACAAGTTAAGGATTATGTCATTTAAACTAAGATATACTTTTGCATTTTTGCCTTATTTTGCTTACTTTGAGGTTAGCTGAAGCCTACTGTTGAAAAGAAAGACACAAAAGATCAAGAATGAAACAAAACAAGAGAAACAAATTGCGAAAGATTTTAGGAGGACACAGTTGGACTTGAATTTGCTGGAGAGGAAAAGGAAGACAATCTCTTTCCTGCCTTGAAAATGGAAAGGTGGTACCAAATTCTCTGTGGCAGTCGACTCCAATTGGAAGAGAACACACAGGAAGAATGATGTTAACACAATGACATTGATATTCTCTCTCTCTCTCTCTCTCTCTCTCTCTCTCTCTCTCTCTCTCTCTCTCTCTTTCTCTCTCTCTCTCATGTGTGTATGTGTGTGTGTGTTGTGTGATATTTGTGTATCTTTTCATTCTTTTTCCTTTGTTCCATGTTTTAGTTCATGAACTAGAAGGGAGTCTCTTTAATTTCTAAGAGTTACAAGGAACGCTAAATGTCTTTAGTGAAACTACACTGAGAAGAGCAGAGTATCTGTTTGTGTTCTGAAAGATGAGTTAGAACTGGTTTATTTCTCAACTAAATAAAACTGCACACATTTTATTTAACCTAGAAATAAAATCAAGGAAATGACAAGCTATTCAAGAAGCTTGTCAGGAAAACACCATGTCCCGAAGCTAGAGAACACAAGCACTCTCTTACCAGTTAATGTGGTACAAGCCAGGTCAGTGACATGGCATCTCTTTGAACCCTGATATTTCAGTTCAGCAGGCTATAAGCCTGCAGTTAGTCTGCTGCATGGGCCAGGGTTAACGCAAACACAGTTAGAGCATGAAGGACACTTGTCTTCTCTCTGTGGAGTGCAGCAGCTCTGAGAGGTCCTGAGAACATCATTCACAGTTACAGGCACACAGCTGTGGGCTCTGTGTCACTTTAGTTACCTGTCTGGCCCCAATATACTTTTTAGGTAGCATACTAATTATCTGAAATTGTAGCTTCTTTTCCAAGTTTCTTGGTTCTTCCTTGGGGTAAGGTTATGGTCTGTTGTTGAATTATTTGAAAGCTGACAATGAGAAATATTTCACACAATTGAAGAGTTTGAATATTTGGATGCCAGCTCATGGTGACGGTTTGGAAGATTGAGAAACTTTCAGACATGGAAACACACTGGCAGACAGAGGGCCATAAGGATGAATCTGTAGCATTATGGAGTTCTGGCTTCTCATCTAATTCATTGGTTCCTGATGATCCGAGGTAACAGACTGGGGTGCAAGTCTCCCAGCACAGGCAGACAGCAAGCTTCTCCAGACATGTTTTTCTCTTTATGACTCACTCTATGTCCTAAAGCCATGAGCCCAAACAAGCCCCTTCTGCATCAGGTTGCTTTTCTCAGGTAATTTCACACATCGATGAAGAAAGCAACAGGTGTAGTGAGAATATAGAAAAATAAAAGTTGCATATATTTTATTACTTGATGTTTTATTAACAAGAGAAAATTTGTTATTTATTTTGTCGTAATGTTTGTAGGTATGTTTGTCTCATACTAGGTGATATCTGTGAGACCTGCTCTTCTTTGATCTGAGCCCCTCATTCATCTGAAAAAAAGAAAGAAAAGAAGGTAGAGAGAAGTGGTCTATTACTGGATTACTTTTAAGTCTACTTTATTTTTGAGAATATGATCTGGTTCTGCAGAACTTATGGGAATCCTCTCTGGGTGATAAGTGCCATTGCTTATTGCTTCCATCAGCATATTGAGCTGAGGTGAAAAAGGAAACAGTGGATTCCAAAGCGTCTTCTTTCAAATTAATGATGACAGGCTAATTTACTTCAATGCAAGGCCACATCGGAACTCAACAATCTTCTTAAAATCTTAAAGGAGCCTTTGTGTGGGCGCTCCACAGACTTAGTGATACTGTAGGGCATTGGGGCCTCCCCTTGAGCTGGACCTCACTTTGGGCCTGCTGCTGGAATTTCTTTTCCTCAGGCTACTCTCCATTTCCATCCCTGTAATTCTTTTGGACAGGAACAATTTTAGGTCAGAGATGTGACTGTGGGAGGGAGGGCAACCCCATCCCTCACTTGATACCCTGTCTTCCCACTGGAAGTGGACTCTATAAGTTCCTTCTCCCTACTGTCAGGCATTTCATCTAAGGTCCCTCCCTTTGAGTCCTGAGAGTCTCTTACCTTCCATGTCTCTGGTGCATTCTGGAGGGTCCCCCCAACCTCCTATTTCCTGAGGTTGTCTATTTCCATTCTTTCTGTTGGCCCTCAGGACTTCAGTCCTTTTCCCTCACCCAATACCAGATCAGGTTCCCCTCTCCCCCCTACTACCCTCCCAACCACTTTCCCTCCAAGGTCCCTCCCTCCCTCCCCACTTGTGATTGCTTTCTTCTCTCTCCCAAGTGGACTGAGAGGCATCTTCACTTGGGCCCTTCAGCTTGTTGATCTTTTGAGTCCTGTAGACTGTATCGTGGATATTCTCTACTGTTGTTCCAAAGGCAGGGGGCCTCGGCTGGTGGCCCGCCTAGCTGAGGCTCTCTCTCTCCCTGGTGGCAGGGGGCCTGCTGCTGAGGCCCAGGTCTCTCTCTTTCCCTTGGGGCTGACCTGTTTGCTGCACTCCGCCGCCTTAATTAAAAGGGAGGCAATGTATGAATGAGTTATTTTATTGTAGGAAGGATAGAATATGCTGATTGAGTAAAGAGAAGGAAAGGAGAGGAAGGAGAGAGAGAGAGGAAGGAGGGAGAGGGAGGAAAGCAGAGAAGGGAACAAAGAGCAGAGAGAGGAAAGAGAGAGAGCAAGAGTAAGAGAAGAAGAGCAGGAGAGTGAGAACAAGAGACCAAGAGAGTGAGGATGGGGCAAACCACCCCTTTTATTGCATGGGGCATGGCATGCCTGACTTGTGGTCAGATGACTGTGTGTAAGGTCCAGCTGGAATGCTGGGAGTTTGAGCTATTGTCTGCCTGATAGAGCACACATCTCCTGCAGGGGCAGCTGTGAGGGGTCTGGGCTGAAATCTGAGCCATTGGTCTCAGATGCAATCACCAACCGCTTACCATCCCTTGTGAAAAAATTTACTTGGCTCAGTTGGTCTCCGGGGTTCTGAGGTGGCCGCTCTACTGGACTCTCGCTGTCAGAACTGCCCACTGCCCCACACTCTACGTTTTTGTTGTTGTTGTTAATATCCACTTATTAGTGAGTACATGCCATGCACGTCCTTTTGGGTCTGAGTTACCTCACTCAGGGTGATATTTTCTAGTTCCATTCATTTGTCTGCAAAACTCAGGATGTCCTCATTCCTATGGAGCGCTCACAAAAAGGGACCTATCATGACAGCCCTTCGAAAGATCTAACCAGCAGCTGAAAGAGTCAGATGCAGATATTTACACCCAATCAATAGACAGAAGCAGCTGACCCCTGTTGTAGAATTAGGGAAAAGCTGGAAGAAGCTGAGGAGAAGGGTAATCCTGTAGGTAGACCAGAAGTCTCAATTAATCTGGAACCCCAAGGTATCTCTGGACCACCAAACAGGCAGCATCCAGCAGCTGATATGAGGCCCCCTACACACATACAGTATAGGACTTCCAGGTCAGTGTTGCACCTAACCCTCAAGAGACTGGAGATAACAGGGAGTTTAGAGGTCAGGTGGGGGGGTAGGGATGATTGGGGGGGTGCACAGGGAGGTGTAGGATGTGGAGCAGTTGGAAGGTGAATCAGGAGTGCGGGGAATGGAATATGGAGTGTAAAAAATAAATTAAAGACATAAACTTTTTTCACCATACTGAAATCAGTCGGATGCAAAACTGAGAATGCAGGTATCTTCACACTCAATATTTGCTGTTAATTAAGGACTGTAGGTTCAGTGCTGAAAAGCCTTCTACTTGCCTACTCTGTAAGGATCAGTAAGTGCTTCCACTTTACACACTTAAAGAATGAGCATCAAAGCATATTCTCTGGATTCAAGATTAAAACATGAGTACAGTTATTGTAAAACTACGATCTTAACAAAGCTCAACATGTATAAACATGCATATAACATTCATACTAACATGAACTTTGGTTAGCTAACATGATCCTCATACTGTCATAAATGGATAACACAAAATTAATGGCATGAGCTGAAATCATTTTATATCATTCAAATGAATTGACTATCTGTCAGGAAAGAGTGAAGTATGAATGGTCAATGACTCTCTCACTGACCACATACACAAACACATAAACATACACACAAGGATACATGCACAAATACACATACAAACGCATGCACACACACACACACAGATACGTACACACATACACACATTCCAATGCATATGTGCAGCAAAAGGGAAATTCCTATAGTGATAATACTAGCTACCACGAAGGACAAGGTTTTTTCTTTTGATCTATTCCTTTTCCATGCTGGGGATTGAACCTGTGACCTCAGTCATGATAGGAACGACTTTTACCATTAAACTGTACCTTCAACCATGAGAAATACATTTTAGTTAGCAAAATTAATGAATCCAAAGGCAGTGGGCCAAATCATTAATTATTTTTCCATTAATTCTCAATAGTATTGGTGACTGGCACAAGGAGTAATCATGAAATAGGGTTGTATATGTCAAGTTCAAAGAACAAAACCAAACATATAATATATTTAGTATGCTCATTGAAAGTGGCTTAGAGCTTAATTGAATGTATCCAGTACAGACAGTACAGACAAACCCAAAACACATTAATAACTACATATTTATAAATGCATTAAAATCATCTCAAATAGATACTTTTGTAAGTGTGAATTTTTCTTAATTATTTTTGAGTCAATACAACTAAAACAAGAAAGCATTCATGTCTGTGATGTTTATCATAAATGTCGAGTACACAGAACCTAGAATCATCCGGAAAAATAATCTTATTTAAAGCCAGGTTGTGCTATGGACATGCCATTAGGATTATCTTAAATAATACATGTGGGAAGGCACATCCCACCCTAGGCAGCACCGTTCCCTAAACATGGTGTCTACCTATATAAGACTGCAGAAGTCTGACTAAGTACAAGCAGAGAAGAGAGCATTAGACATCCATTCCACTGTACTCTTACTGTGAGTGTGATGCCTGGCTATTAGAAGTTCCTGCCTTGGCTTCTTAACAATAATGGATTGTAAGTAGGACATGTGATGCTGTGAATAAGTCCCTTTCTACTGACACTGGCTTTTGTCAGAGTGTTTTTTATCATAGCAACAAAATAAAAATAGAACAATTCCCAGCCTAAGGATTTAAAAAACAAAGCTCAAATATATCATACAAATTATTACTTGGAGTCTGCTGTCTCCATATACCAACTTCTCTAATAAATTCTGGGGTTAGAAATACATTCTGTTCTACTAGTCTATTATGTATGCAAGATATCAAGAGAGATCAAACTCTGGTCCTTGAAATGCCATGGGATACTTTTTACACACTGACCTATTGCTGGAGCCAAAGAGTTTTTCTTCAAGAATACACATAAAAGTTTATTGATATAAATATAAGGAAGAATATCTTATATTTTCTTTTGTTATGTTTTTTGTTATCTCTCTAGAATCCTCTTTTCTGATGAGAGGTAAAAGGGGAATGGATTTGGATGGGAGGGGATGTGGGGAAAAACATGGAGGAGGAGGGGGAGATGAGATGTAATCAAGATATAATGGATCATATCAGAAAATAATCTATTTTTAATAAGAAGGAAAAAATAAATTTCAAAACATTCCTTAAAAAAGAAGTGCTCTAGCCATATATAGAATAATTACTGTTTAATATTTTTTCAAAAAAACTTTTTTACTTAAAAATTTGTAACATATTTTATCATATTTTTATTTCCCATATTAATCATAGAATAAAGGTGGTTAGGGAAATATATTAGTAAAATTATATTAGTACATAAATTAAATTATATTTTAACTGATAGTGATAGGAGTTAGCATGACCGAATAACTTGGACAGCACCTGTATAATGTTGAGACCATCATAAGTATTAATTAAGTATTTTTAAAGCAGTAATGCATAAAAAAATATTTTATAATATATAAACATTCATTTTGGTATAAAATTTCATTGGACACTGACAACAATCTTAATACTGATCTCTCGAGATTTTTATGTAAGACACAGAATCTAAAAGAACATTTTCATAAAGAAAACCACAGAGAAATTCTTGCTCTGAATGTGACATTCTTAACAACTTAATCCCAAGTCTAGGGAGGCACTGTGACATAGGAGATAGAGAGAATACTAAGGGCTACAAGAAGCACTGTGATTGGCTACCTTTGGAGATGACACAGCCATCACACCCATAAGCCTACAGCATCCAGGATAACCTGCAAAAGATCTACACACGATCAAGCCACTCAAACTCCAGTAGTCCACGGAATAGATGATCGTTAGGTTTCACTTCTTCCTGAGGAACTATGGGCCAGGATTTTGAGGGGAAGGGAACTGCACTCTGTTTTGAGAATGTGGCTATTGGTAGAATTTCCATGCTCTCTGAGATGCTGCACTCCAAACAGACAAACAATAGTGGGTTATTTAAAACAAAACAAAAAACAAATGAATACACGACACTTTGTGGTAGATTTATTGAGGAGGACAGGGTGGGAGCTAGAGTCAGACAAAGCAGGTGGATAGGATCATACTCGATTATATATAAATATATGCATATGTGATTTATGATCATAAACAAGAAGTTCTCAAGGAAAAATTAAAATTGTAAATAGTAATTCTTAAAAGTAATATAAAATACCTTCATTAATTTCCCTCATTTGATTACAATTTTAAATAGTTGCATGGAGATCACTTATAAACAATGTTTAAGGCTTTTTCCTTCCTTCAGGGTGTTGTGTTTAATAGCAAAAACAAATTGCCTTTCTTGCTTCAAAATGCTTATTAGATTGTTCATTTTATAAAATTGTTTTAGGAAATCTCATTTGATAAAATTATTTTATAAAAACTCATTTCTTACATGGTCCCAACAAGAATATTTTTCATAAGAATCTAATGCTTTTCAGGTAAAAAATAATCTTGAAAAGAATGTAGCAAGACTCTGGTTTTATTAACACTGATTTCAAAATTAACACAAACGGAAGGAGGCTCCCATGGAGTGATTCAAAATCAATTTCACTTCAGTAATACCCACTCAGCGACTTGCATATAAGAAATTACTCTTGTGTGTGGCAACTTGCAGTACATACTAGAAAATCCAGTTAAGATTGATTTTGAAGTAATACAGTATGTTTGCTTACTTGGCAAAATAATAGAAGAAAATATTCAGCTCATATTTGCTCAGTTACTAATCTAGTTTCTCTTCACACAATTGTTAAATCGGCACCAGATATATAAGCAGGGATGTCATGACTTAGTCTGGTCATAATTATGAATGAAATTATTCATAATTCAAATACACTATATTTGTATTTGATCATCTAGACTCTAACTAACAGATACATTTCTATGGTTAATAATTGTATAAAATATTTAACTAATATTTACTTAACATTTTTCTCTCTCACTATTCACAAAATAGTTTCTGGAAAATAAGCTTAAAATGAATTTCATGCATAGTGATGATAAAAATAGATATTTTATGTGCTAATATTTACAACTGTAGCAAGTCCAAGTTCAGGAGCCTCCAACTTACCTAATACAGAGGGAAATGTATGCCTAAGTAAGCAAGGACAGAGAAGGCAGGTCAGCAGGCTTGCTTTTCAAGCATGAGCACCCAAGGACTTGAGTTTGAAGCCCTAGCACCAATGTAAGGAACTTGGCATATCTTCATACAACACCAGCATTTGGAAGTAGGAGACAGGCAGAAAACCAGAGCTCCAGTCAGCCAGCTCAGCTAAAAGGGTAAGTTTCCGGCTCAGTGACAGACAGTGGCTCAGAACTGTAATGCAGAAGCCATGGTGGGACTAATGGCTCCTGCAGCATATGGATAGCAGAGGATGGCCTAGTCGGTCATCTAGGGGAGGAGAGGACCTTGGCCCTGTGAAGGTTTGATGACCCAGTGTAGGGGAATGCCAGGGCCAGGAAGTGGGAGAGGTGAGTTGGTGAGCAGGGGCAAGAGGGAGGGAACAGGGTTTTTGGGTTTTTTGTTTTTGTTTTTGTTTTTTTTGGAGGGGAAACTGGGAAAGGAGACATCATATGACATGTTAATAAAGAAAATATCTATAAATAAATAAATAAATAAATAAATAAATAAATAAATAAATAGATAAATAAATAAAAGAAAGACATCTATGGCCTTTGTGGTCATTCTGAACATGAAGCCACCAAACCACTCAGGTGCATGAAGCTCATACACACACACACACACACACACACACACACACAGAGGAAAGTAAATCTAAAGTGAGTCTATCCTCTGAGATAATCTGCACCCTTCAGCAGCCCCTTAGAGCACTCTCATCCTCTTTCTTCTGTGAAGGCAGTGATTGTATACATGAAGCTCAATATTTAATTTTCAACTCTTCTTCTTTTAGAAAGTCCTTTGGCATCATAGAATTTCTCTAAATAATAAAGAATTTAAGTGTATTTTTTCTGGATTTTACACTTAGGAGAGTTTAGTCCCAGCTTAAGAGGTGGTAGTATATGCATTGTGTTAGTGCCCACCCTGTGCTATAAGACATATCTCATATGAGCACACACCCAGTACTAACAATGTATCTAAAGTCATGCAAATTACAGGCTGCACACTCCTCATATTAGAGCCTGTGCTATATCAACACATAGTCTCGACTAAATGCATCTAATTAGTGCACACAGGCACACATCTACCTTTCTCTGTGTGCACAAAAGTATCTCAGATTCACAGACCTGGTCCAATTTTTGTGGAATGACATCTGCAGCACTTGCTTCTTTTCCTTCCTACTTCACACTTGATTCAGGAATCTCACGCAGGTTCTTGCCTACAACAGCGCATAAGCGGTCTAACATTGAACGAGTTACATTCCAAGAACTCTGGTCTGCATTTTAGGTTGCCTTCTTTAATGCATTTTTAAAAGTGGATCTTGCTCATTATATTTCAAAGTCTACCATGGTTCGCCCTTCAAACCTACTGTCAGGCAGAAGACACCAAAGGAACTACAGAAGCAGAATCTTTCTATGTGTATAACTTATGGTTTATTTCTCAATATACATGAATTAGTCACTTCTCTATTACTCTGATAAAACACCATTATCAAGGCCACATATAGAAGGAAGCTCTTATTCCAGCTTAAGGTTCCAGAGGGATGAAAGTTATCATGAGGAGAATGCCACAGCTTGGAGGCTGGGTCCACAATTATGCTGTGGTCTCATCTTGAATTGTAATCAGGAAGGGGAGAGAGAGAGAGAGAGAGAGAGAGAGAGAGAGAGAGAGAGAGAGAGAGAGAGAGAGAGAGAGAGAGAGAGAGAGAGAGAGAGACAGAGACAGAGAGAGACAGAGAGACAGAGGCAGAGAGAGAGACAGAGAGAGAGACAGAGAGACAGAGACAGAGAGAGAAAGAGAGAGACAGAAGCAGAGAGAGAGAGAGAGAGAGAGAGAGAGAGAGAGAGAGAGAGAGAGAGAGAGAGCAAACTCAAAATGCCATGAATCTTTAAACTTGTAAAGTTTGTTATTTCCTCCAACAAGGCTGTATCTCCCGAACCTCAAAACCAGCATCATCAACTGAGAACCAGGAAGTCACACGTGAGACTAGGGGGGTAGCTCCTTCAAATTGCCACTAATAAGCATAATTTGAGGCTGTGACTTTTGTGGAATCTACAAATTCACAATTTCTATGGATTCTAGAAATAGGGGATACTGGGGTGGAATGGAGGTCTTATCACCCAAGTTCCAAGTGTGAGACATACAACACTAGCCTCGCAGTGTGCTAGTAAGAGTTGTCCTTAAATTCTCTGGGAAGTTTTGCACAAGTAGGATATTTTCTTTATTTCATACCTTCTATGTTTTTATTAGTGTTGTGTGTTTGTATGAGTGTGTGTGTGTGTGTGTGAGTGTGTCTGTGTGTGAGTGTTTATGTGTGTATGTGTGTGTTTTCGTGTGTGTGTATGAATGCATGCACATAGGCATGCCACAAAATGTAGTGGGCAGAAGACAATTTGTAGGGGTTGGTTTTCTCCTTGCATTATGTGGTCCTATAAATAGAACTCATATCATTAGGCTTGGTGCCAAATGTCTTTAACTAATGAGCCATCATATCACCCCTGTTTTCTTTCTATCACCTAAAAATTATTTTATGTGTGCACATATAAATGTTTTTAATCTTTTCATGTAAATTTGCAGTATAATTCCAAGTGTTATTTCATTGCATTTAAACTTAATTTTTCAAAATCTTTTCAGGTTGACATGCATTGTATGCAGGACATATGTCATAACTGTGTCCTGTGCCATTTACTCTTGCTTCCTATCTGTGTTCCCCTAGATATTTTCTGCTTCTACTATTTAGTATATTTCCTCCCATCTAAGTGGGGAAGATGCTATAATTAAGAAATCTGTGACTAAGAATTCTATCCGGTTGTCAAAATATCTGCAAATAGTCTTCAATTATGGCACCTGCCAAATAGAAACATTTGAGAAAGACTGTGGATATGTTTATTTTCTTTGTAATTTGTTTGTTTTATTTCATTACATTTTTTTGGATCTAAAGGTTAATGTAGTCAGTTTAATAAATGCCACTGCTCTTACTGCTTTCAACTGACAGTTTTATCTTTTCTCTCTCGTTGTCTGATATCTATCTTCCTTCTTGATTTTTATTTAGTAGAACTAGGTGTCCCACTCTCAGCACAGGAAGCATCTTTCACCAGAGTGAATGATCAGGTGAGTGTCAATAAGGGAGCAGAGTGGGAATCTCTGTTGCTTACTGAAGTATTTTGACACAGCTCTTCCTGAACAGTAAAGGTGCAGCCCATCCATAGTTGCCACCTATTCCTGTACTGGTAAGGCATCAAAGAATGATTCCTTTACTCCCTCAAGCTATCTGCTTGCTCCTCTTTCTGTTTTCCTTGTCTTTGACACTACTGTGTGAGGACTTTGTTGTGGTTCCCTCATTCTCTCTCCTGATGAATGTGACTGTCAGCGAGCACATGAGGGGACAGAAAGGGACATCTACAGGGTTTCATCTACTGCCATTGCCCTCTGGCATTTGAGAGTCTGCTCATGTCAAAGACAAAATGGAAAACACTGCTTACTCTTTAAAGGAGAAAGGATAATGTTGGGGAAAGGTACTGAGAGAAAGAAGAAGACGCACTAATTCATTTAATCAACTTAAATATTGAGAAAATTAAGCTGTGATGAAATTTGTTCATTGTTAAAGGATATATCACAAGTTAAGCATAAAGGCCAGAAGCATATTGCTTCACGCAGAGTAATCCTGTAGAAGACAAAGGAATAAATTCAAATAATCAAGATGCAAACTCTGTAACCTCCTGCATTCTTCCTGTCCCTTCTTCTCAGCCCACAACTATATTTTGTTTGCTTTCAAATCTTCAACTCAAAAGACCACGGGCAAGAGGAATGCACATTTGTAGATGCCATAGGCAGGATCTAGAGGCTGTAGAAAAGCATGTATTTGTGAGGAATGCACTGTAAAGTGTCCACAGAAATGCAGCAGGAGCTGGTGAGAAGCACAGAGGGTGATCAGCACGCAGACCCTGGCTTACATTCTTGCTATAAGACATTGAACAGTGAGTAAACATCTGTGAGACTCAATTTTCTTACCAATAACCTGAAGGAAAAACATCTACCCTGCAGAGTTCTTGTGAAGACTGAATGGGGTAAGATGTTTACGAAGGATGCACAAGTAATATTTAGAAATGACAGCAATTATCAAAACAATCCAAACTGTGTCAACAGGAAACACTATAGCCTGCCATGTTATACAATGCTCACAGAGTGACCTGTTTGATTTTAATGTCTTTCCTCAGTCTATAAAGACTTCTCCTCACTGAGAGGAAAAGCACCTGCAGGCTGGAGCTCATCTTTTTCCCTGGAATGAATGATGGTCATATAGATATTGGGAGCTCATAAGTTTTGGTAGTTTTGATTCATTCTTCCACAAAGGATTTTTATTGCTGAATTTGCTGCTTACCTTCTTCACCACTCCTATTGCCTATGGTGCTCACTGTAGGAATTTAATTATAGTTGCTTTATAATTATTCAATTCCATCACTAGTTGTCATATCAAACCATGAAAATTATTCTATATAAAACTCACCAAGTGTCACTGGTAACCTGTGGTGACTAATTCTCCTTCATGGACTCTTGCATTTTTATTCCACAGACAAGGCTTTGAATTCATGGTCTGAAATCTTCTCCTGGGAATAAACCTAAGCACCTGATAATGTCTTGCAGAGTCCCTCTCTCACACAGCTTTGTCTGAAGAGAGAAAGGAGCACAAAATAATCACTTGCATGATAGTCACAAGAGAAGCAACTGTCTCAGACACATGATGTTGTTTGGGGACCTCATCAGGATGGGTTCTTACTGTCTGACATCAGATTCCATGTTAATTTTTTTTCTCTATGGAAACTTTATTGCCAGAATGTTTTCAGCTTTGTGTATCCTGCATAAGAATATGTCTCTTTTTAGTTTTATCCTTTCAACTTGTTTTAATTCACCCAAATGATGTAATCTAAGTTATTTTGTCATTTATTATGCCCTAAGTTTGTCATATGTAAAATAATCTTAAAATCCAGTGGGATAGCAGTAAAATTCAACTCCTCATTTCTAGCATATATACATTCAATTGTATATATTCTATACACACACATACACACACAAATACACATATAGACACACAGAGACACACACAAACACATACTCAAACATAATTATATGGTAACTGCTTACAGGCTAAAATGACCCCATCAGTTGTTTTTATGTTAATGAGAACAGTAGCATAATATTTTCCTAAAAATGAAATGGAGGTATGTCTATGAAGCTGTACAATACAATGCTCATGCCTCTAACGTCATCTGTCACACAACTGAAGAACAACTTATGCAAGATCAATCCCAAAATGAGAAAATAATTGTGTAATGTTTGCCCTTATTAAATGAAACAATTATATGCGATGAGTCCATATAAAAAAGCAAAGTAACCTATTAACCCTTGACAGGATTGGTAGTACAGGAATGTGGATCTACATGACTAAAACATCAGCAAGAGAATTTCTATAACATGAAAAAACTCACCTGTACACTAACGAAAGTTGTAGTAAGTCGTCACTGTTCTAGAATGGAGAGCTAAGTAGGCTTCACCTGGCATGCCTCAAGAAAAAAATTGAAGTGGTACAAGAGAATGTAGGGCTTCTGCAAGAATGTGATAATGGGAAAGAGAAAACAGATTGGAGTCATTTGTCATACGTGTATGAAAGATAACCAACTATACTATGCAATCTGTGGAGCACTGTGGTTTAGAGTACTAACACTTGGCTTCTTTCACAAAGTGGACGGACACCATATGGTTCGATATATGATGTTCCACTGAGAGCATGTATTTGAAGTACAAAGGAAACAAAAGAGGCAGATATGATGCAAAGTCTTTATCGTTAATCTCTCTTACCTTGTAGTTTGTGTTACTCTCTTTGATTTTAAAATTGGTTGATTCTTCTTGAGCTGCTTCATAGAGAGCTAATAGTCTTATCACAAAAATGTAAACACAGGATATCAATTTTCTCACATGTACTTTTTCATAAAACAAAAGTTAATCCCACTCCTCTTTGAAGGGAAGTGCTTTAATTTACTCAAACATAGCCTTCCCTTCCAACCAAGTTGCTTCTGCAAGTGAAGCAGCTATGAAATCCTTGAGCTGTCCCTCCTGTCATGGCTGGCTGGTGTAGGGTCACACCATCTGTTTACCTCCTCTCTACTACTATAGATTTGACTCTTCAAAGTGAGGCTATTACTGTTTCTTAAGTTTCCATCAGGATCTGGAGAAATTCCTTGGTGACTGAGAGCACTTACTGCTCTGGCAAGGACCCAGATATAGCTCTATGGACACAATGGTGGCTCAAAGACGCGTAACTATAATTCATTCTAGTGAACTCTTCAGACCTCCTCAGGCACCAGGCACATAAGTGGTGCATAGACTCACATTTGGAGCAGACAAAATACTCACACATATAAAATAAATAAATATAAAGAAGAGTTCATCAACACTCCACCAGAATAAAATGCTATTTAAGTGTAATGGAAACACAGTCATCTGATTCTATAACAGTTACATCCCTATTGATATAAGTAACAGGATGAAGTTGTAAATGCTTCTGATATCTTTCCATATTATCTTGGGTAACATAATAAACTGTTTATGCTATGGGCCATCACTATGACCAAGCATCCAAGACAGTAGGATGTGCTTTGAGAGTCCTTTCATGAAAGAAACAATATACACATATCTATTCAACCTAAATAAAGAACATACAACAGACTAAAGTAATGATGGCTGCAAATTCCAATTTGACAAAACAACAAATTTGTACTTTGTATAAACTGATGAAATAGAATCTCTCTTTTATGCTTAAGGAGAAGGTTTTTATTGGAGTTCTGAGAGGCAGAGGATAGCCAGTGGCATCTGGAAAAATCAAGAGCAGATAAAGAGAGGAAGAAGTAGACTGGATATGTCCAGCAGACTGTGCCTAGCCAGGGCTAGTTCAAGCAAGAGGAGAATAGCAATGGAAAACATGGTGAGAGAAGCAGAATCAGAGAGAGAGAGAGAGAGACAGAGACAGAGACAGAGACAGAGACAGAGACAGAGAGACAGACAGAGACAGAGAGACAGAGACAGACAGAGACAGACAGAGACAGAGAGACAGAGACAGACAGAGACAGAGACAGAGAGACAGAGAGAGACAGAGAGAGACAGAGAGACAGACAGAGACAGACAGAGACAGACAGAGAGACAGAGAGACAGAGACAGAGAGACAGAAAGACAGAGAGAGACAGAGAGACAGACAGAGACAGAGACAGACAGAGACAGACAGAGAGACAAAGAGACAGAGAGAGACAGACAGAGAGAGAGAAGAGAGAGAGAATATTGGGGTTATAAGGAGAGTAAGTAGCTAGGGGAGGGAAGTCAATAAGCTGGAGGAAATTTAGGGTAGGGAAGAAGGGTAGAAGGGTTAAAATAATAACACGGACTTTGAGATGTGTAATGGGTACTTGCGATCACATTGTGTGCTTTCATATGCTGATAGGTAAATGACTCCTTTTAGAAGAGGGTTATGTGTTCGTAAAAAGATAGAGAGGGGAGATATGTTTTATGGAGGTATAGTCAAGTATAGAGGGACCAGCTACACAATAGTATAGTATAGAATAGAATTTATTTAGGGCATTGGGAGGGGGGGTCAAGAAAGTAGTAGAGGCAGAGAAAAAGTGAGAGTAGAAGAGTTGAGAGGAAGAAGAGAAGAGGAGTAGAGGAGAAGAGGCCAGCCATGAGCGTATGGAGAGAGAGGGGAGAAGCGAGTGGAGAGAGAGGAGGAAAGGGAAAGAAAGAACAAGCGGAAGCTAGAGAGCAACAGAGCGAGGAGGGAGCAAGCAGCCCCTGTTATAGTGGGTCAGGTCTACCTGGCTATTGCTAGGTAACTGTAGGGTGGAGCTTACACAGAATGCTAACAGAGGGGGTTGAGTTTAACAAGTTCCCGAGGAATTCAGGCTTTTATGTAATAGCTCTCCATCCTCCTACAGTCCTGGTTGGGCACATTTCTGGATATTTGGACTTCCCTTTGAAGTTTGAGAAAGTGACGTTCACTTTGGACCTAAAAGTTTTCTAAGCTGCACCATGTCTGAGATGTCACTGACGGGAGCAGGTGGGACATGAATGCAGCTGCATCACTGGAGAGCCCACCCCAACCTGGGTGGCAACTCATGAAAACTGCATCTACAGAATCTCTGTGCGATTCCCAAACATCCCAAGGCCATATTTCCAAGCTCAGGGAAATCTTCCCTACCCAGCACAGCTGCTCAGTGTCTCCTCCCTAGAAGTTGCTTCGTTTCTCTAAAACGCTGAAGAGGAGCCTTCAAGAATTTTTCAAGTGTCTGCTCTCCCAGGCATGAGACTTCTATTTACCTCCCATTTAAGTGTCCTTCTCCCTCCTAGAGGAAATGTTTCCTTGGAAAGAAACAGCTTTAACAACAGTCCAAGAAAAGCCAGTGTGGTTTCCAGAATCTGAGCAATGAAAAAACTCATGGTTGAGCAATTGTCTAGAAAGGGTCTTTGGACCTGGGTCACAACACAATCTCAGGAAAACCTGGGCAAACGCAAGGCCGACGGGAATGAGCTCAGAGGACAGACTCAGAGTCTTAGCTTGAATATGACAGATCTTTGTACTACTTCTACTGAGGTTTTGTACTTGCTAAGATACATCCACTTAAAATGGTGAAATGCTACTCCCATTAGCGCATTATTTTTCTGCATGAACCAGCAAGTTGTTTTGTGAAATCATTAAGGATAGAAAGTGTTCTCTATATGGTAATGCTTTTAATCTTGGAGAGATTTATAGATCAGGCCCTAGGACTAAAGTCATGACTCTCAGAAGCTTTCTCTGGGCATACAATTTTAATGTCTCCTTCATCCAGTTAGAAATTTTAATATATATATATATACATATATATATATATATATATATATATTATATATATATAATATATATATATGTTGTTTGGTAATGACTTTTTTTCAATTTTTTTACACTTCATATTTTATTTCCAACCCCCATCCACCCTCTGACTGTTCCACATCCCATACCTCCTATCCACTCCCCTGTCACCACGTGGATGTCCCCACCTCACCTGACCTCTAAACTCTCTAGGGCCTCCAGTATCTTCAGGGTTAGGTGCATCATCTCTGAATGAACACATGGAAATGGAGAGGAGCCTGAGGAAAAGAAGGTCCAATGACAGGCCTAAAGTGGGATCCAAATCAAGGGGAGGTCTCAAGGTCTGACCTATCATGACTGCCTAAAGACTCAACAAGCAGCTGAAAGAGTCAAATGCATGTATTTGCACCCAACCAATGGACAGAAGCAGCTGACTCCTGTTGGTTGAATTAGGGAAGGCTGAAAGAAGCTGAGTATAAGGGCGATCCTGTAGGAGGAACAGTAGTCTTAATTAATCTGGACCCCCGAGATCTCTCAAACACTGGACCACCAAACAGACAGCATACACCAGCTAATATATTTTCATTTGAAAGTTAAAATTCAAGTATGAAAACTCCCTAGAACAAAATTAAATATAGCCACACTAATAATTATTTTTTTCATTGATTTTTTTTATTTATTTATTGTTCAAATGTTATCCACCTTCCCAGTTTCCCAGTTTTCCCTTCACAAACCCCCTATTCCTTCCCCCTTCCCTCCTCCTCCCCTGCTTCTATGAAGATGCTCTGCCACCCACCCACCCACTCTACCTCAACTCCCTAGCATTCCCGGGACTATGCTGGGTCATAGAGCCTTCACAGGAACAAGGGGCTCCCCTCCCATTGATGCTAATAAGGTAATCCTCTGCTACATATGCAGCTACACCCATGGGTACCTCCATGTGTACTCTCTGGTTGGTGGTTTAGTTCCTGGAAGCTTTTTTGAGGGGCGTCTGATTGGTTGATATTGTTGATCTTCCTATGGGGTTGCAAACCCCTTCATCTCCTTCAGTCCTTTCACTAGCTCCTCCATTGGGGACCCCATACTCAGTCTGATGGTTGGCTGCATCTATCCACATCTGTACTGGTCAGGCTCTAGTAGAGACTCTCAGAGGACCACTAAACCAGGCTCCTGTCAACAAGAGCTTCTTGGCATTAGAAACAGTGTCTGGGCCACACATCTCAAAAGTGTCACTCCAGAATTGCTCCTATCTAAAGGAAATGCCGGGTCTAAGAGTGGAAAAGAGACTGAAGGAAAGGCCATCCAGAGACTGCCCCACCTGGGGATCCATCCCATCTTCAGGCAAACTAGTAATTCTTAAACTCCATGGGAGTGGGTAGGTTGGAGAGCAGGGGGAGGGAGGATGGGATAGGGGGTTTTCAGAGGGGAAACCAAGAAAGGAGATAACACTTGAAACGTAAATAGAGAAAATATCTAATAAAACATTCAAGTAGTGAAAAAATTAAAATAAAATAAAATTGAGAAAGGAAAAAAAATCTCAGAGAGAAATCCCTTTGTATCTATTCAGATCCATATATATCTTGATGTTTCTAAATAACAAACATATACTGCTTTTTAACGTTTCGGCTTGTCAAGTTTTTATTTATTCATTTTTTGTTTTTGTTCTTTCTCTTATTGGATATTTTCTTTATTTACATTTCAAATGCCCTGCCATTTCCCAATTTTCCTTCTGGAAACCCTCTATCCCTTCCCTCTTCTCCTACTCCTATGAGGGTGCTCACCCACCCATCCACCCACTCCCACCTTCTGAACACTGGGGCATAGCGCCTTCAAAAAAGCAAAGGCCTCTCCTCCAGTTGATGCCCAACAAGGCCATCCTCTACTATGTATGTGGGTAGAGCCATGGGTCCCTCCATGTGTACTCTATGGTTGGTGGCTTAGTCCTTGAGAGCTCTGAGGGGTCTGGCTGGTTGATATTGTTGTTCTTCTTATGTGATTACAAACCCCTTCAGCTCATTCAGATATTTCTCTAACTACTCCATTGGAGACCCTGTGCTCAGTCAAATGGTTGGCTGTGAGCATCCACCTCTGTATTTGTCAGGCTCTGGAAGATCATCTCAGGAGACAGTTATAACAGGCTCCTGTCAGCAAGCACTTCTTGGTATCCTCAATAGAGTATGGGTTTGATGTTTGTGAATGAGATGGATCCCCAGGTGGGGCAGTCTCTAGGTGGCCTTTCCTTCATTCTCTGCTCCACACTTTGCCTCCATATTTCTGCCCTTGAGTATTTTGTTCCCCCTTCTAAGAAGGACTGAAGCATCCAAACATTCACCTTCCTTCTTCTGAGCTTCATATGGTCTGTGAATTTTATCTTGGGTATTCCGAGCATTTGGGCTAATATCTACTTCTGAGTGAATGCATACCGTGTGTGTTCTTTTGTGATTAGGTTACTTCACTCAGGATAATATTTTCTAGTTCCATCCATTTGCCTAAGAATTTCATGAAGTCATTGTTTTTAATAGCTGAGTAGTATTCCGTTGTGTACCACATCTTCTGTATCCATTCCTCTGTTGTAGGACTGCTAGTCTATGTCTTTTTATCAGAGAATTGAATCTTCTGATGTTGGGAGATATTAAGCACCAATGATTGTTAATTTGTATTGTTTTGTGATTATATGTAGAATTATGCTTGTGTCTTATCTTCTTTTGGGTTTGTTGTTCACTTTCTTGCTTTTTCTAGACTGCAGTTTCCCTCCTTGTGTTGAAGTTTTCTATCTGTTTTCCTTTGTGGGCCTGAATTTGTGAAAAAATATTGGGTAAATTTGTTTTTGTCATGGAATATCTTGGTTTCTCCATCTATGTTAATTGAAATTTTTGCTGGATATAGTAGCCTGGGCTGGCATTTGTATTCTCTTAGGGCCTTTGTAACATCTGTCAAGAATCATCTAGCTTTCATATTCTCTGTTGAGAAGTCTGGTGAAATTCTGATAGGTCTGCCTTTATATGTTACTTGACCTTTTTCCCTACTGTTTTTAATTTTCTTTGTTTTGTGAATGTGGTGTTTTGACTATTCTGTGACAGGAGGAATTTCTTTTCTGGTCCAATCTATTTGGAGTTCTGTAGACTTCTTGTATGTTCATGGGCATCTCTTTCTTAATGTTAGGGATGTTTTCTTCTATAATTTTGTTGAAGATATTTACTGGCCCTTTAAGTTGGGAATCTTACTCTCTTCTTTTTTTTCAAAGACAACTTATTTTCTCCTTATTAGTTCTTTGAAAGCCTTATTTAATCTATTTTGATCATATTTATTTCTTGCCCACCCCTCAGATCTACCCCTTTTCCTCACCCACCCAACATTGTGTCCTCTCCTCTATAAAAGGCCATGAAACAGAGTTTGTACTGTCTATATACTCCCAAATATGTGGCATTTCACTGGAGCATACCACACTCAACCTACCAGAACTACACCTCTAAGAAGACTGATGTGATTGGCAAACAAAAGCCTTGTTCCCACTGCATATATTTGGCATATGAATCTCATTTATTATAATTGAATGTATAATGTAAGGTAATGAACACTTCCATAACTAGAAAAGTACCACATATTATGCTGGATGCTAATTAGTATATTAAAATAACCAGTGTATACATTCAACATTCTTGCTTGCAAATTATTATTAGTCCTATAAAATTGTTTTGTTTATTTTATTTATTTATTTTTTTACATTCCAGATTTTATCCACCCCCATCCACCCTCCAACTCTTCCACATCCCATACCACCTGACCTCTAAACTCCCTGGGCCCTCCAGTCTCTTGAGTGTTAAGTACATCATATCTGATTGAACATAGACCCAGCATTCCTCTGCTGTATTTGTGTAGGGGGCCACAAATCAGCTGGTATATGCTGTCTCTTTGGTGGTCCAGTATTTGAGAGATCTCAGGGGTCCAGGTTAATTGAGACTGCTGGTCCTCCTACATGGTCACCCTCCTCCTCAGCTTCTTTCAGACTTTCTCTAATTCAACCACAGGGGCCAGCAGCTTTTCTCCATTGGTTGTGTGCAAATATTTGCATCTGACTCTTTCAGCTGCTTGAAATAGATTTACCTGAAAACCCAGCTATAACACTCTTGGGCGTACATACAAAAGATTCCCCACCATGCCACAGGGGCATATGTTCCACTATGTTCATAGTGGCCTTGTTTGTTACAGCCAGAAGCTGGAAACAACCCAGATGTCCCACAATGGAAGAAAGGATACAGAAAATGTGGGTTCATTTACACAATAGAATACTACTCAGCTATTAAGAATGCAGACATCCTGAGTTTTGTAAGAAAATGGAACTAAAAATATCATCCTGAGTGAGGTAACTCAGACTCAAATGAACATGCATGGTATGTACTCACTAATAAGTGGATGTTAGCAAAATAAATAAATAAATAAATTACAGAATACCCAAGATAAAGCCCACAGAACTCAAAAAGGTCAACAAACTGAAGGACCCACGTGAGGATGCCTCAGTCCCACTTGGGAGGGAGAAGAAGGCAGTCACAAGTGGGGAAGGACAGAGGGACCTGGAAAGGAAAGTGGACAGGGGTCGGAGACGGAGAGGGGACCCTGACCTGGTATTGGGTGAAGCAAAAGGACCGAAGCCTTGAAGGTCAGCAGAAAGAATGGAAACAGACAACCTTTGGAGGTAGGAGGTTGGGGGTACCGCCAGAATGCACCAGATACCTGGGAGGTGAGAGACTCTCAGGACTTAGAGGAAAGGACCTTAGATAAAACGCCTGACAGTAGGGAGAGGAAATTTATAGAGCCCACCTCCAGCGGGAAGACAGGGCATGAAATGAGGTAGAGGATTGCCATCCCACAGTCAAAACTCTGACCCCTAATTGTTCCTGTCTGAAAGAGCTACAGAGATGGAAATGGAGAGGAGCCTGAGAAAAGAAGTCCCAGCAACAGGCTCAAAGTGGGAACTAGATCAAAGGGGAGGTCCCAAGGCCTGTTAATGAGGCTATGGTGTCCTCACAAAAAAAGAGACTTAGCATGTCTGCACTCTGGAAGACCCAACAAGCAACTTTACTCTCTTCTATACATTTTAGGTTTTATCTTCTCATTGTGTCTCAGATTTCCTGGATGTTTTGGGTTAGGAGCTTTTTCTATTTTCTTTGACTGTTGTGACAATGTTTCTATGGTATCTTCTGCACCTCAGATTCTCTCTTCTATCTCTTATATTCTGTTGGTAATGCTTGCATCTACAACTCCTGATCTCTTTCCTAGGTTTTCTATCTTCAGGGTTGTCTCCCTTTGTGATATCTTTATTGTTTCTATTTCTAATTTTAGATCCTGGGTGATTTTGTTCAATTCTTTCACCTGTTTAGTTGTGTTTTCCTGTAATTCTTTATAGGATTTTTGTGTTTCCTCTTTAAGGGCTTCTACCTGTTTACCTGTGTTCTCCTGAATTTCTTTAAGGGAATTATTTATGTCCTTAAAGTCCTCTATCATCATCATGAGGTATGATTTTAAATCTAAATTTTGCTTTTCTGGTTTGATGAGCTATCCTGGGCTTGCTATGGTGAGAAAACTGGGTTCAGATGATGTCAGGTAGCTTCAGTTTCTGTTGCTTATGTTCTTGTGCTTACCTCTTGCTATCTGGTTATCTCTAGTGCTACCTGCCCTTGGTGTCTCTTGCTGGAACCTGTCCCTCCTGTGATCCTGGTTGTTCTCAGAACTCCTCAGAGTCCAGCTGTCTCTGTGATCCTGTGTTCCTGAGGTCCTGGGTGAGGCAGAGGTCCTCAGAGTCAAGCTGCCTGTGGAATCCTGAAATCCTGGTGTGACCAAGCTCCTGAGATTCTATTGTATCAGAGCTCCTAGGAGACAAGCTTTCTCTGGGTAATTCAGGGGTGTGTAGGGAGCCAGAGCCTTGGGTTTCCTATGAGAACAGGTGCAAGCTGAAGGAACCCATGCCTCTGGATCAGTAGGGTTTGTGTTTCTCTGGTTCCTGTGGGGATCCCATTTTCAGTGGATGATGGGAAAGATGTTGTGACCTCAAGTATGATCTTGAGTGTGTCAAAGCTCCAGTGCTCCTGGGTGTGTCTGATCTTCTGGGAGTTGAGCTTTCTTTGTTATCCTGTGATCCTGTGCTCCAGGGTGTTTCAGAGTAAACGAGATTAAGCTAGAGCCCAAGGTCTGTTCAGGGCACAACTTCAGACAGGAGGGAACTTGTGCCACTGGCAAGGCAGGGGTTCCTGTGTCCTTGGATCCTGCAGCACCCTGGTGTTGGGGCAAATGTTGTGGCCTATATTACCTATTAAAATTGTATGCAGAAGTATTCTCAAGAAAGCATCACCTGTTCTTTCTATATTACAGATAGTTCTAGCAAATTTATAATTACTGGTGTGCATGGCTTTGTTTGTATGTGTGTGTGTGTGTGTGTGTGTGTGTGTGTGTGTGTGCATGTGTGATTTCATCTCTTGATCATTAAACAGACACCTAAATGGTTGTGTATTTCAGTTTTAAGTGGACTAATAGTTTTAACAATCCTGGGGCTATATTGCATTATTTCCTTGAGGAGGCATGGACAAACATATGTTTACCCCAGATAGGTCACAAATATCAGACTAAAGAAACTATTACCTCTAAGTTTCATTTTGTGGATCAATGTGTTTATTGAAGTTGCTTATGATGATATGTATGGCTCAAAAGCAACTGCTTAGAAAAACACTGTCAATGGTGCTAGCTGTTCAACCTGTAGGGTGTTTCCCTGAAGAGTCTCCTGTCTCTCAGCCAGTGATTACTATTTATACAACTGTAGAGACAAACATTATGAATCACTTTAACTCGTATTGCCTGAGATGTATTCACATTGTACTTCTATTAACATTATCCTGGGTTGTTAGAAGGTTGGTTCTTCTGTTTCATGCTGTTCCATCTGGACAAAGCTAAACATTTGTCACCCTCATAGAAGCAGAGGGAAGGAGGATGTGATAGGGTGTTTCTGTGAGGGAGGGAAACCAGAAAGGGGATAACATTTGAAATGTAGATAAAGAAAATATCCAATAAGAAAGAGTATTTTTCTTTCATTTCACAATAAATTTCCTGTCTAGAAAATGCTTTGTCTGCTGGATGACTTGACTATTGTTACCTCCCTCAAACTAATTACTACCCAAAATTGTCTTTTATTTTTATTGAATTATTCTTCTTTTTATGCAGGCATTCATCCTCAGGAACTGTGAAGAAGATTTTCAGAGAAACAATGAAAAATGAGGCCATAGTTAGGTTCAAAATATCTTTGTTCCAGGTTTGCATATATATTATATTTTGGCAGAATATTTATTATGTTTTAAATTATTGTATTTATAATGTTATCAGAAACATGAACTTTTTTTATCATGTTGATATACTATTGAAAAAAACTGATCTCTCTATGATTTTTAACCATTCTAAAATTAGTACAGTTTTTACTGTAACCCTAGTATTGTAAAATGTTACAAACACTTTTCCTGCTTTTGGATCTGTGTTCATTTACTGTGTTGATAAATTAACAACAATGTGTTTTACTCTAGGATTGGTTTCATTTAGCTTTTTAATGTTGACACAGTGTGGCAAAAGTCCTGATTACCATTGTGTTCATAGGGAATAAATGTCTATGAATTAAAACTGGCCCTTGCATTTTTGCGGTTTTCCATACACTAGTTGACATCATTTCTGAATACATTTATTGTACTCCTCTTCACTACACATGGTGCTCAGTCAAGAATAAATGCATTTATTTTTCCAAATCCTCTTTAATTTTGCATATACTCCTTTAAATCCTATTAAGTCACTATCTGAGCTCACAACACTCAGAGCAGCTTCTTGGCAGATTTTCCATGTCTGTATCTCACAGAGCTTTGTTGAAAGTACTATTAACTGGAGCAGCATAGACGTAAGAATCAAGAACTGCATTTGTTTTGTAGACTTTCTTCATTTGCTTTGATTAAGTGCCAACTTCCATTGGTCTTTTTCTGCCTCTGTCTCTACCTCTGGCTTTCTATCCTTATCCACGCCCCTATATCATGCCCCACCTTAATTCTTCCTGTTTTTACATTATTCTCTAAGGAGTTTAAATATCATGAAGCTGTTAATGCTAGTTGTGTTGCTATTAATCATAATAGTCTTTAATTTTATCGAGCACTGTGTAGTTTTCAAGCCCTTTAACCTGAAAGCTTTCTGTGATGTCATGTTTCCACTATAAATGTATAGTTTTCCTGCAGACGAGTCAAAAACTCCTTTAAGCTACAAAACAAATTTAGAAAACTAAAGTTTGCTTTCTCATAATGATTGAAGCAAAGATATGGGAGGAGCTTAGGTGAATTTGGTTCTCATAGAGTTGCAAACTTGGCTATTGTCTCTCTAGCCCAATAAATATGCTTTAAACCATATCCAAGCAAGCAGAAGAAATCACTTCTATTGAATTCTTTAAGTCAGATAAGATGGTATATTTTGCTGTTCTATCTTATGAGTACATCCTAATTTAAATGTATTCTTACTCAGACTTAAGAATTTTCATCTCCTCACTAAGTTGTATTCATTTCTAAAATAATGACATGCTTTAAAACTTCATTCAATTACTCTTGCTTGGAGTCTTTATTCTATTCATGTTGTCTTTAATATATGCTGGTGATTATAATTTTATTTTAAAAATGAAATGCATGATGTGAGTACAAACTACACAGGTCCTGTTTCCAGGCACATTTTTAGAATAATCTGTGAAAAATGGAGTTTACAATTTGTAAAATCCTTCATAGAGCCACAGATAAAGTAATGGAAGAAACAAATTCATGAATGTAAATTTATACCAAGATAAATCTAATAAAATCCAGGAGAATAGGATATAAAATAGAAAACAGAATAAATTCTAAACTACCAAAAATTTGCTGTTGGATAGATGGTTTGCTACCTCTTCTCCATACCTTTCTATTCATCTACATATCTACCTATCATTTATTCATCTATCATCTATCTATCTATTTATCTATCATCATCTATCATATATGTCACATATAATCTAGTCCCTATCTTCTATTATTTATCTATATAATCTACATCTTTATTACATATAGATATTATATATGTATCCTCTATCATCTATCATTCATTTATTTACCTTCTATCTATATTAATCATCTGGTGGTAGTAATTAGATGCATGATAAATAGATGGGTAGATTATAAATAAATAATAGATCAAAGGTAGCAAAGTAGAAAAGTGACACATAGAAGAGTGATATTCCCATCACATCATGAGAAATTTACACACACACACACACACACACATTCTGAGCATGGATGTCTTTGAAGTGAAGTTCTTCAGTTTTCCCTGTAAGAAGCCTAATATCTGTTTAATCAGACTTAATTAGCCTTTAATAGCTCTTTTGATAATAACAGAACAGGTGAATGAAAAGGGTGAATAACAGAGTCATTATTTCAGACATAATGATGGTTAGTTTCAGAACTTCCAACTGTTTTATTCAGTTGAATATTTTAGAGCAGAAGAAAAGAAGTAATTAAACAAAGCTAATATGAAAACCTAGAACAAAACTTCTGCAGCAAAAGATGAAGTTATAGCATCTGCAGGAGAAAGGGTGTGTCCTGCATCAGGAAGGATCTGAGGCTGAGGAAGAGACTCCATCTCTAGCCTTTTTTCTCCTCTACTGAGTCATGTTTTCATTGATAATCAGGAGATGAAACATATTCATAATATGATATGTTAGTAGGATATTTTTCTGGGATAAATTTTGTTTTGGAGTATGTTTGAAGATGTTGTTATTGTTGTTTTTATTTTGCTTTTATTTTAATTTAATCCAGTAGGGTACAGTTTTTCAGTTGTGTTTTAATGGTTTAAGTGATGTAAATATGATTTTAATTGATTCAAATTTTTTATGAAAGATCATTTCATACTTAACAATAACTTTTCTTGGATCATTAAGCCTACTTTGAAGTATGAGTTCTCATAATCTTTTTGATTCTCATAATGTTTTTGGTTATGAGCTTAGCCTTTAATGGCCACACCATCTCTCCAGCCCTAGTTCTCATAATCTTAATACTCTTCTCATTACAAAGACCAAACCAAAGTCAGTGGTATCATCAGTTCTACTCTTGAGATTGTTGACAGCCTATAGCATTATCAGTCATACCCCCAAGTAAATATTTCTGTTACATGACTATAAAGTTGCTACATGTGAATTATATTTGAATCTTTATGTTCAAATTTCAGAGCAAGCTTAAATATGTCTTATAGAAAATAGAAAACATGCTATCTGCTGTTTCATGAACTATTGCAATAGGCATTATCCAGGGTGGATGTGTGTGTGTGTGTGTGTGTGTGTGTGTGTGTGTGTGTGTACATGTGTGTGTGTGTGTGTGTGTATGTGTGTGTGTGTGTGTGTGCATGTGTGTATTGCTATAGCCTGAATGCAAAATCAAATGGGAGTATATATGGAATTAGGATATTCGAGATGTGACTAGGCCACAAGAATAGACTCCCTTTTATAGAGTGCCTTTTATGGCAAAGATTCACTACAGCTTCATGATCCTGTATCTGTTAATTATGATTTTCTCAACAGACAGTATTTTGACCACAGTGAGATGTGGCTAGTCCTTTATGAATTGGAGTGTGGTATCTCACCAGAGATCCAAACTGCTGGTGCTTAATTTTAATCTTTTACAAATTTATGATGTACAAAAAAATAAATGTATTTTTATCATATGGCATTCAGTTTATATATGGCTGTTTTATAGCAGCCAAGACATATTAACATACACACACACACACACACACACACATTGTTAAGAGAAACCATTATGATTTCCCTCCAGAAAATAGTTTTCCCAGGTTCTTCCCAGAATTGTTACTGAAGTCTGTGGTTATTAACATTCTGAGGTCTCTGAACCATGAGGTATCTGTGGATCACACACTGACCATGATATTTTCAGAAATACATTGTTTAAAAATTTTAACATAACTGGACTCAACCAAAGGACTTCAACCACAACTAGAAATATATTCATCAGCACTATCTTTCTCTGCCCTGCAGCCTCTCTCCACCTTCATTTAATCCTCAAGCAGAGAAATAAGAGCATCAATGTGTTCTAGGAATGCTAGACCCAGTACTTTGCAGCTAGATATTAGAGAAAAGCAGAGAGTGGAGAACCTGCCTGAGTCAAAGCCAGCCGCTTAACCTTGCAGGGCCATCTCTATCTCTGAGCATTAGTATTTTAGAAAAATAATTTTAATGCCAATGCCACATGTCAGTTGAAACAATTCCTAAACTAAAAGAACATATGGCAGTGAAAATAAGTATGTGCTTGTGTGGTGTGCACTGATAACAGAATTCATTTTATATCCTCTGACGAAACTGTACACAAAGTGCAATGGAAATCTCCATCTTTGCTTGTATTGTTACTTTCTTTGTCTACCTCCACAAAATGATTAAAATAGCAAAAGATAAATAGCATCTGTTTCACTAAGATTGGTGTTACCACTGAGCACTATAAGTATGTGTTGTTATACTTGCCCAAAATAAAAACCACACTTTTTTTCCAGTACAAAACTGTGATATAAGAAATTACTCCCCCATGGTTTGTTTAGTTGGTTGATTTCGGGTTTTGTTTGTTTTTTTTGTTTTATTGCTTAACATCACACTTGTTTTGTGTTTGTGGGTTCTTCATCAGGAATGTGCTTTGCTGCTCACTGAGTTATGCTGTCTTCTCTTCCTGTTGTCTGTGACCCAGAGATGGAAGCTTCAGAGAGACAGGATTATTTAAGGGATAATTCATTTATGTATGTGGCACTTGGATGAAATGACTCAATGTCTGTTAATTCGAGGCCTGAATTTGCATAGAATCCTTTTTGGATGTATATACTTGGAAGCTGAATACTTTATAGTTCTTTTAGCACTATAAATTTTCAAAGGCAAGTGTTTCTTTCATGAAATTCTCTGTTCATTCCTCCAGAATTGAGCATTATATAGTAAATAAACAAATTACTTTTCTTTGCATTATAATAAATACTTGTAAAGTATGTAGAAAGTTTGTTCTAGGATCATCAATTTATAAATTGGGCAAATTTGAGGCACCCAGCTTTCACTGATGAACAGCAATCCTGAAAATATAATCACAGGTTGATCTCTTCTTCCTCTCTCTCTGTGTGTGTCTCTGTGTCTCTCTGTCTCTGTCTCTGTCTCTGTCTATGTCTGTGTGTGTGTGTGTGTGTATGTGTGTGTGTCTTTCTCTCTGTGTGTGTGGGGGGAGAAGCGCACACACACACACACACACACACACACACACACATACACACACATACCACATGCATTTACCAAATTATCTATGTTCTGGGGTAAGCACTGGAATGACAAAGACTAATAAGGCATTCTCTCTATCCATGAGGAACTCAGACCTATATAAGAAATGAGGCTTTGCAATAAGCACAGAAAGCAAACTGAAACAAACTATTGCTTCTGATACAATCTAAGGATCTTGACTGAATTTTCTCTGTGAGTTAAAGAATTAAAAGATATTCTGTACTTTTTTTGGCTAATATTCATCCATTTGCCTGCAAAACTCAGGATGTCCTCATTCTTAAGAGCTGAGTAGTATTCCATTGTGCAAATGAACCACATTTTCTGTATCCGTTCTTCCATTGTGGGACAACTGGGTTGTTTCCAGCTTCTGGCTATCACAAACAAGGCCACTATGAACATAGTGGAATCCGTGACCATGTGGCATGGTGAGGCCTCTTTTGGGTATATACCCAAGAGTAGTATTGCAGGGTCTTCAAGTAGCTCCCTTTCCAAATTTCTAAATAATCTCCAGATTGATTTCCAAAATGGTTGTACCAGTTTGCAATCCCAAGATATACTCCACAGAACTCAAAAAGGTCAAAAAGCTGAAAGGCCCAATTGAGGATGCCTCAGCCCCACTTCAGAGGGAGGAGAAAGCAATCACAAGTAGAGAGGGAGAGAGGGATATAGGAGGAAAAGTGGACTAGTGTGGTGGAGAGAGGAGAACCTGTTCTGGTGTTGGGTGAGGGAAAAGGACTGAAGCCCTGTGGACCAGCAGAAAGAATGGAAACTGGCAACCTCAGGAGATAGGAGGTTGGGGGGACCCTCCAGAATGCACCAGAGACCTGGGAGGTGAGAGACTCTCAGGACTCAAAGGGAGGGACCTTAGATGAAATGCCTGACAGTAGGGAGAGGGAACTTATAGAGCCCACCTCCAACAGAAAGACAAGGCATCAAATGAGGGATGAGGTTTCCATCCCAAAGTCAAAACTCTAACCCATAATTGTCTTTGTCTGAAAGAACTGCAGGGAGTTTAGAGGTTAGATGAGGTAGGGCGTGGGGAGTGGGACATCCTGTGCAGATAGAGGTTAGGGAGAAGATATGGGAAGTGGAACAGTCAGAGGGTGGACAGGGGACCTCCCCTTGATCTAGATTCCACTTCGGGCTTGTTGCTAAAACTTCTTTTCCTCAGACACCTCTCTATTTCCATCCCTGTAGTTCTTTCAGACAGGAATAATAATGGATCAGAGATTTGACTGTGGGCTGGCAGCCCCTTCCCTCATTTGATGCCCTGTCTTTCCAGTAGAGTGGACTCTCTAAGTTCCCTCTCCCTACTTTTGGGCCTTTTACTTCTTTTTTTTCCCCTTTATCTTATTTGTGTGTGTGTGTGTGTGTGTGTGTGTGTGTGTGTGTGTGTGTGTGTGTGTGTTTTAATACTCCAGATTTTATCCTTTCCCCAATCCATCATCTCTGATTGAACACAGACTCTGTAGCCCCCTGCTGTATGTGTGTTGGGGACCTCATATCAGCTGGTGTATGCTGCCTGCATGGTGGTCCAGTGTTGAGAGATCTCAGGGGTCCAGGTTAATTGAGATGCTGGTCCTCCTACAGGGTCGGCCTCTTCCTCAGCTTCTTTAGCCGTTTCCTAATTCAACCACAGGAGTCAGCAGCTTCTGTCTATTGGATGGTTGCAAATATATGTCATATGCTGAACCAGTGTATAACTCCTAAAGCAGGTCCATCACCAGGGGACCTGCTGGTGGGAGACCAAATATGCCAGGCTTTAGTCTCAGGTCAGGAGGTTCAGGAAAAAGCTGGCCATCTTAGAGATTTGTCACCTTTATTACATAGCCATGGCACTCAGTGCCTACCTGGGAGTCTGTAACTCCTGCTCTCTCAGTTCTAGAGGAAGAACCAAATAACTGTACTGAGACAAGAGCAAAGGTACCGTGCAGTAAGTGTAGTCATCAAGAAGAAAGTGACATTATTCATTATGAAATAGGAGAAGAAACATTAAATATTTATAAATATTAAAGAAACAAATAGAAATAAAATACAGCACATACTCTGTGGGATGGATAAGTTAAGAAAAAAGTTCCAGATATCAGAAGGAAAGGCCAGGAGAATGCAAATGAGAACTGAGCAGACTGATACTCCAGCCTTCCTTCTGCTGCAATCCTTTAATTATTTTCCTTGGTACTTTATAACTCTAATTTTCCTAATGTTGGAAATCATAATATAAATGTGTTTCCTGATGTCTTAGGTGACTCCACTGAAAGGGTCATGGGACCCCAGAAGCAGTTCTGAACAACAGGTTGAGAACCACTGCTTTGGTCCATTTTGAATTAATAAATACAAGTGAACTTATACAAATAAACACACATACACACGTTTATTTATTTTTAAAGTCTGCTCTTATCAACCAGAACAAAGGTCAAAGTGAACTTGTAATAGCTGCCCTCTCTTCACTAGTTAGCACACTCATCCTCTATCTCCATTTCTATCTAAACGTCATTCTACATTCATCTTAAAAACAGTAAAAATAATGATGAGATAAAATTCAGACCATCTTTTAAAGTTCTAACCATAGTCTTATAACAATATAACAAAACATTACCTAAAAGGTATACAAAATTACTGTGAAATGAGATATGTCCACTGAAATACTTCTATTGTTCTAATAGTATAAGTAGTGTCCTGGAATAGCTAACTGGATGCTGAACTTTAACAAGATAAATTCAAGAATTTTGAGGTAATGAGAATGATGGCATGTCCATCATGTTATGAAACTTAGATTAAAATTTGAACTCATTAAATGAGAGAATATAATGTTCTCTCTCTCTCTCTCTCTCTCTCTCTCTCTCTCTCTGTCTCTCTCTCTCTCTCTCCCTCTCTCTTTCTCTCTCTCTCTCTCTGATGTATTACATATACAATTGTACTCTGATCCTGAATTTCCTTAACCTGAGACTACTTCTTCTATATTGGCTGAGTAATACAACTCTTCAGCTAATGTACAACTTAAATACAACTATGAGTAAAGAAAGGGTTTCTCTACCACACAGATCCCATTCCTAATTCTACCCTATATCTGTAGTCTCTTTGCTTTGTGGCAAAATTAATTTTTTTCATAGTTTTTACATGTTAAATTTATTTTGTAAAATACAGACATTTACCTTATTAGCCAATACATCAACTAAAATAATGACTTAAATGCTTTTCTTGGGGAAATAGCCATCTAGTCCCCAAATTTCATTTCAGTACAAACAGGTGATTCTATTACCCCAGAGATAAGTGAGAACAAAGAGTTAATATGAAGGAAATTCATCAATTACTTTTGAAACCAATGCAAAATCTGAAGAATCCCAAAGACTGGAAGGCTCTGTAGTATCTCCTAGTTCTATTTCCACAAGTTCTATTGGAGGACCTTTTCTTTCTTTTTTTATTAAATCTACAAAACAATTTATTTTTTAAAAATAAAAATAAAATTGAAAGACTCTTAGAAGTAACAAAAAGAAAATCTATAATTATAATCATAAATAAAAGAGGCTATATTTACATGTCAGTAGAAAAATACAAGGGAACAAAGAATATATTAGTAACAAACAAGCACACACTGGATAACTGAGAAGAAATTGTTAAATTCCCAGAAATTTATAAACTAATATTATAGAATCACAAAGAAATGTTACACCAAGTGATTATTACTATGTAATGATATGGAGGGACCTCTTCAAAGGAATTCTTTATCGAATTGTGTGTTCAAATTGCAATTAATTATTATTTTTATTTTTCTAGGGGAAGTAAGTATGTCATTTTTTTACCAAGCAACTTGAACACATGAACTCTGCAGTCAATTCTGACAACACAGATAAAAACTTGTAAGTGCTGGCATTATTCTCCTTGATAGCAGGAACCTAGTACATGCACAAATGAAAAATTGTAAATATAGCATGTGTGTAGGCTGTGCTTGTGTAGAACTCATTGCATAGTTTAACAAGCCCAGTCATTGCACTGTGCCTCATAGAACTAATGGTCATCGTATATAAGTTAGCTAAAACATCATTGGATTTTTTTTCTATAAAGCTATAATGATGGAATCTCACATCATGGTGTATTTTTAGAAGATTATCTAAATAATTGAATTAACTATTGTTACTTTCAAGTTCAAAGAGGTTAGACCCAAGTTTTAAGAATACCAGGCAAGGACCTATATCTAGTCCCTTCTACCATCTCCCTAGTGAAAATCCTTAAAAACAGTTTATAAATCATTTTCCATTTCCTTTCAAGACAAAACTTTTTTCATGTAGCTCAACATGAGTCAATCATTTTACTATTGCTAACACAGATCAAACCTGAGTGTAGTTCAGTTTATGAGATTTTGATGGTATAACAGTATAAAATGATAAACTTCTGTGAGAATTACACTGTTACCTTAGAGAGTACCCCTTTGCTTACTGTGTATTGTAATTAGTTGAGAGTCAGCCCCATGATCTCTACAAGAAACATCGTTCGGTGTACTTTGTTACAAGTAACTAGGGGGATATCATGCTTTCTGACTTCACAGTCCATTATGTTTATTTTTCACCAACTCTGTCAAATCTCTTTTGAGAAAAAGAAACTTTGAAAAGCATTTGAAAAGCTGGCACTTTTGGAATATCATTTAACATAGTCTACAAATCAGCCATCAAAAGTAAGGAGACTACAGTCTCACACCAAGGACTTCGTTAGTGATGTCTGTGTCTCAGTATCCAAGTTCAGTTTCTGGGAATTCTGTCCAGGTGGCCCACAAGGACTTTCATGCCCTTTATTCTGTGGCGTACTCCTGAACTGTAGCAGTAATAAACACTATTGGAGTCATCCTTACTTCAGGTCACTAAGAACGGACAACATCACTAAAGTAACAAATACTCTTTGTCTTTTATAGCACAGCTGTTGAATGAGAGACCTGGGTCTCTGGGGAAGACGTTGGATAATGTTTGAAATGTTTAGATTCATGATTAAGGTCATAGGAGTTTATCTGGGAACAGTGGCCTGAACATGCTGCAGAATGACATGCTACTCTGACTTCAGCCCGACTGACCTGGGCTATGGACCAAGAATATGAATTCAACATGAGATAAGCCACCAGACAGTTTGCTTCTCCCCACAGCAAGCCCCGTGCCTCTCCTGATATCCCACTCCAAAGCTCTGACACAAAAACAAGGCTCTCTGTTACATTTGCAAAGAGCTGCCTGTTTAGTGCAATAAACCAAATGATATCAAGGGAGAGATGGTGACAACAGCATTCCTATGTATTCCTTTGTCCTTTTAATTATGATGCTCACAAGACTGGCCTTAAGACTGTCATTGGAATCAGCAGAAAACAACCATTTTCCATTCCGAGGCAGGCTCAATGACTGATTGGAGTAGGTATAAAAATCACTTTCTGCTTTATGATGTGTAGATTAATGAAAGTACTAAAGCATTCTAATGATAGATAAGAAAATTATTTCCACTGTAGCCGAAAGAAATAAAATGGACCCATCTTAAATTAAAAAGGTCTAAAACTTTGCAAGCTCATCAAAAGTGCACGGGCAACAAAGGAGTGCGGGTTTATTACCCATTTTGGGACACCTTAATTTCTTAACATCTATCATTTTTCTGCTTCATTACTGTTGGTATGCTTCTCAATATCTTCTGGGAAATCTTTTTTTTTTCTCTCTTTTGCAGAAGAGGGTGGTGAATACAGGTCAGACTAATAGGGAATACTGGGGTTTCCCCCATTTTATTAGCACTCTGCACTGTTAATTTTATGTCATTGACACTGTTGCCTTTGTAACATCTGTGTCCTTGTTATACCAGCATGATTTATCACTGAAAGGTTGAAAGTGAACTTGACAGATCTAAGCAGCATAATACCTAAGAATATCACAATTTTTATGCATACTCTCTCAGATTTAGTGAGCTTTGGTTGAATATTACTCATGATGCCGGGTCAGATTTTCCCATAAGATAATGATATAAAGAGTATGGGTCTGGAGAGTTGGCTGCATGGTTTTCAATAATCGTGGCTTTTACAGAGAACCTGATTTGGATTATCCAGCACCCATGTTATGTGGATTACAAGCTCTGTAACTCCAGTTCCTGGAAATACAGCACTCTTCTTTGTCCTCTGCAGCTACTGAATGTATGTAATATACATGTACACACATGCACACATGTAAACCAGTGCACACAGGCATTTGCATGCATTCATGTCCACACACAGGCATTCATGCACAAGCACACACACAGCACACACACAAACACACACACAGAGGCATACACACACTCACACACAAACAAACAAACACTTTTTAAAGAAGAATATGAAGTATTATCAGAATGTGAATTCCACACTTTTGTGACATCTCCTTCTCCCCTACCTTTCAGAATTCTGAAATCTAGCTCAAACCAAGCTTTGCCCAGCATTGATCCAGTTCAGACTGAGATCATCAGAACTCCCTACCCTTTCCTGAGAGATTACCAAACTTCCTTGGCATTTGGGAGAACGCAGCTGAGATGTTCAGTAAAACACAAGCTTTCCTTGACTAATGGGGCAGGAACTTAGAAAGTATGTTCTCATATTTTCTAACCAAAATAAGAAACTGAAACAATATGAAAAGCTTCTCCCAATGAGCCCTAGAATCATTCACTCTTTTTAAAGTATTCGACTTGTATTATTAAAATTAGCTTCAAAAGTTTCCCATACAGGATGCTCATAACCAGTTTGTATTGATTATTTCTTCCCCCAATTGTTACCTTATCTTCCCTATACCACACTTCCTCCCACACCCACTGTATTTCCCTTCTGCTTTCGTATATTGCCTTTAATATTTTCTACCTTAAAAGACAGTTTCCCCCATTGTACAAGCCCCTTCCTGGCCTTAACTCACATTTATTTCTTCTGGGATGCATGTTTAAAAGTTAGAGAGAACTCTTGCATTTTTTTTTTTTACTGCAAAGCATCATCTACTATCTGTTAGCTCATATTTACATCCTTTGCATACATCGTGTGTTTTTTTAAGTGTCCCCTCTAGCAGAACATCACATGCCATTTTTCCAGGCTGGTTCCAAAAAAAAATCTGTTCTCAGCAAAACATTCCACATATACGCTTTTGTGAAAACATCCCCTCATTAAACAGTTTCCAGAGAAACAGCACATGACACATGAATCTCCAAGGAAATCAAAATATTTCACTTCACATGATTATCAAGGTCTTCATATAAACTAAATAGGTGCTTGCCATCCATACTAGAAAACTCACTGAATTACATAATTTACATGATTTGAAAAGGAGTAATCAAATCCACATAAGATTTTAAAAATCACCTTAGCAGATACTGAGCAACACAAGTGTTTTATGAACATTGGCTGGAGAGATGACTCACTGGTTAAGAGCACTTTCTACTTTTGCAGAGAAACTCGGTTTGGTTTCCAACACCTGTATCCCACAAAACATATCTGCCTGAAACTCTAGTTCCATTATATTCAAGGGCTTTTAGGAGAAGAGAGGGCTAGACTCATGTGATACACATGCAGGTGAGCAGTTATATAAGCACACACACATGTATGCATTTATGTGCATATATGTTATATTGTGTGTATGATATATATATGGTATACATGAGATATATACATACATACATACATACATACATACATAGGATTATGGGTGTGAAATATAAAAAATTTAAACAAAAAGAGTTCATAGGGATTTAAACCATAGCACATGATAACATACTTTATGATGGAGAAATGAATTGTTTACTTTATATTCTAGTGTTACTTTCTTCTTTCTTCTGCAGAGTTATAACTCAGAGAAGAAAAGTAAACATAAAACAATGATTTTATAATATATTGAAAACTTATCAAAGGAACATCATTAAATTTATTTTAACACATGTGTTGAAAGTATTTAATTTTGTGGAATATGAAATTATTTACATAGGCCTAGAGGAGCAATTTGGGGGATTTTCAAGAAAGCTACCATTTTTTTTCCATCTAACTAACTTCAATGAAAAAATTCCCAGAAGTTCTTGATGTTGCTCATAAATTGGGTAGTTTGACACAATATGTGTCCCTTACCTGCTGAAGGCATCTATATAATGAAAAATTAACTTGTCACTCCTTTGTATTACTTTATTTAAATTAAAAGCCTTTTAAGCCAATGAGAACTCTTGTATTAAAGAGACTGTACAACACAGAGAAACAGTACAGTTGGGAACATCACTCGAGTTTTCACCACGGTATAGGCAATAAATCAGTTTGAACTTTCATCATTGAGTCACCTGATAATTAAAATGTGGCACATGTATACAATGGAATTAAATTCAGCCATAAATAAAAGTGAACATCAGAAGGAAATTTTCAGAAATGGAGAGGAAAACCAGCATTGTATTAAGTGAAGTGAACTACAGACATTCACTGTTAATGATGGTCCTGTTTTCCTGTACTTGCTACGTAATACATTATTTCATTTTTTTAGATTGGTTTTATTTCTTGACTCAGTTCCTGGTATTATAATTCTGACAGGGGTGAGGTTATATCTCTAAGTTGTTTTAGTTGCATTTCATAACTGCTGAGTGATGTATACTTTGAGTCATTTCTTTTCCATCTTTTTCCTCTCTTTGTGTGTTCTCTGGTCATAAACACAGTCTGTTTTTTAAGTGGGTTTAATGTTTTCCTGACTCTGCATTTTAGAATTTCATAGATCTGGATACCAACCCTCTGTCAGATACATGCCTTGCAAAAATTCTTTCCCACACTGTGGGGTTTCACCTAATTCAAATGATTGTTTCTTGTCTCTACAGAAGCCCTTTACTATTATAAGGTCCCACTTGTTAATTACTTGGCTTAATTCCTGGGGAAGAGGATCCTACTCAGAAAGCTATTCTCTGCACCCATGTCTTGTAAAGTACTTTCTATGTTTTCTTCTGGTAATTCCAGCATGTCCGGTTTCAAACTGAGGTGCTCAAACCAGTTGGAACAGACTCTGAGAAGGATTATAGACACAGCTGTAATCTTACTCTTCTACGGTTGGCCTTCCAGTTTTCCCAGAAGCATTTGTTAACAATGCATTCTTTTCACCAATGTATATTTCATCCTCTTTGTCAAGCATTAGTTATGTGCACTCTAATTTTGGGCTCATTTTGTATCCATTTAAGATTATTAACATTGTTAATACTAATAAAACATTGGATTTTCAAAGGAATTGGTAACAATTTACACTTTGAAAATGAACATCAGTGAAAATAAAGATCATTTGTTCTCTGACTTAGAATAAAGTATTCATTTATACTCTCCAACTTCTTAGTGGTACGTCTGTGGTTTTAGCCTAACATTGAGCAACATATCCTACTGAGAATATGAACATGGACTTGACTATTTCAGTTTCTCATACCTCAATCCCTGTAGTTATGTTTTCTCAGTCATAGATGCTGGTCCAGCTTCCAGAACTCTGCCTGAGACAAGTACGACGCTCAGTAAGTTCTGATTCTGTTTCAGTTCAAATCAAGTGAATGTGAACTCTATCTCTAGGTATCACTGGATCATCTGAGTGGCCATGTATATTAATGATTGACCATAAATCATTGCTGTCAATACACAAACTAGACATTAAAACTGCTGTTAACACATCATTATTATTTGAAGAAGGTTTATATTCTGCAGAAGTAAAGTGAAGAATTCCATTTTGAACTGTGGAGACCTTGGGTTTCTTCCCTTAACTAATGAAAATTCATCTATAAAAGAAGTCCTTGGGGTTCCATTTATGAAGAAACAGCAATGATCATTAGGTTCTCCTCATGGTAGAAAGATACCCTATGGGATATCTGACATTAATGTTATTGCAACTCACTTCCTCTTGGACCATTCACCATCTTCTCTATCATTGATTCAGAAAACCAGTACATGCAAGTACAGGCTGTTCACATGGTCTCTGAACTGATGGTTTCTATCCCAGAATCTCTACTAGCACTGAATCAGACCCTTGTAAAAATCTAAACAGGCATTTAGACATGTGTAAAAATCTGGACACAGATTAAATTCCTTCTTTTTTTAATTTGTAAAATTCAATCTATATGCAACTTACTTCTTAATGATCTGAGCCATTGAAACAACTTTCTGTTTCTTCATTGATCCACTTTAAGCAAATGCCCATTGGTCCTTCATCAGAATGTTCTCAGTCTTCTTTTTTTTATTGGATATTTAATTTATTTACATTTCAAATGTTATCCTTGTTTTCCCCATATACAAACCCCCTATTCCCTCCCTCCCCCACTGCTTCTATGAGGGAGTTCCCCATTCACCTACCCATTCCTACCTCCCTTCCCTGGCATTCCCCTATACTGAGGCATCATGGGACCAAGGGCCTCTTCTCCCACTGATGCCCGAGGAGGCCATCTTCTGCTAAATATGTGGCTGGAGCCATGGGTCCCTCCATGTGGTGTACTCTATGGTTGATGGTTTAGTCCCTGGGAGCTCTAGGGGTACTGGTTGGTTCATATTGGTGTTCCTCCTATGAGACTGCAAACCCCTTCAATTCCTTGGATCCTTTCCTCCATTGGGGACTCTGTGCTCAGACCAATAGTTGGCTGAGAGCATTCACCTCTGTATGTGTCAGGATCTGGCAGAGCCTCTCAGGAGACAGTTAAATCAAGCTCCCGACAGCAAATACTTGTTGGCATCCACAATAGTGTCTGCATTTGGTGACTGTATATGGGATGGATCCCCAGGTGGGGCAGTCTCTGGATGTCCTTTTCTTCAGTCTCTGTTCCACACATTGTCTCCATATTTCCTCCCTTGAGTATTTTGTTCCCACTTCTAATAAGGACAGAAGCATCCATACTTTGGTCTTCCTTTTTCTTGAGCTTCATGTAGCCTGTGAATTGTATCTTGGGTATTCCAGGATTTTGGGCTAATATCCAGTTATCTCTGTAAGTATATACCATGTGTGTTATTTTATGACTGGATTACCTCACTCAGGATGATATTTTCTAGTTCCATCCATTTCATATTCTGGCAAGAAATTATAATCAATGGGAAAGAAAGATAGTGGGCAATTTTTCTTTGATACATATTAGACAGAAAAATCTTTTTTTATATAATACCTTAGGGGATCAATTTGAATTGAATAGCATTTGATATAAAATCAGCAACTCCTCCTTGATATAACTGTACTTCCTTATATTTTCTCAGAGATACACATCTCCAATAGCCTGGAGCTACATTCATTTCAGAAGAAAAAGAAGAAAACAAAGAAAAATTCATATAACCATTACATTAAAGGCATGGGAAATTTAAGATAATTTGAATAATTAATACTCTGGAAATTTAATTTAAGAGATGGAGTTTTATAATTGGATTACCAGATACAGCACCAGTTCATCAACATCTTACCTCCTATTACTGGTGGCCAACATAGTGGAGACAGCACATGGAATATGAGAGATACCTGAACTTGTCACCAGTTAATTAGAATAAGAGAAAACAGCATGGTTAATTATTAGCACATATGGAATAGTGATATTGCTGGGCAGTGGTGGTGCATGTCTTTAATCCCAGCACTTGGGAGGCAAAGGCAGGTGGATTTCTGAGTTCAAAGTCAGCCTGATCTATAGAGTGAGGCCCAGGACAGTCAAGGCTATATAGAGAAACCCTGTCTCGAAAAACAAAAACAAAACAAAACAAAACAGAAAAGGAATAGTGATAATAAAGCTATATGTGGACAATTTAATTAATGGTATCAAGTTGTCTAACAGCTATAGAAGCTACAAAATATGAATAAGGCATAGAAAGAGTTAGCCACTATCAACTTGGAAAATACTTAAAAACTTAACCCTGTGGTTGTGCTGAATACTAAACTAGGAATTTAAAACATCTATTGCTAGTTCCATTCCAAAGTTGAGAGATGCAAAGGTTCAATACATTTGATATGCATATTCAATAAACAAGTAGTGGAACACAGAGGCTGAGAAAGAGCCATTTGCATTCATCAGTTTAAGAAAAGTAAATTATGTCATACTCCCCTAGATCCATATTTCTAGAAGAAGAAGAAGCCTTCTCATATGTATTGACTTCTGGATGTAGCCAATAGTTACCTGAGTTAGATCCCTAATAAATTAATATCTATTCTACCAAATATTGGATACACCCTTTCTCATTTCATCATACTGGCAACTATGATTACTTTTCAGCACATTCCAAGTATATAAATACCATGATTTACTGTAAGAAAAATATAGTATACATATAGTATCCTCTTTCAAATATTTCAATATATACTTACTAAAAGTAAACAAAAGTATTACATGCTAGAACAAATGTGAGGACATGGGACTCCTAAGGCTGAACATAATGCTGTGATGAGGATGAATATCTGTTGATAAAAAAGAAGATGGAATGTGTCAAATTGATATCTCAGAGAGATTACTAATGCAAGTCGAGAGGCATTGCTTGGGAACAAAAGGCACTCTACACTTCACCAGGCCAGGATATCACAGCATGAGCATCTTCCATGTCCCATTTTTATCATAGGTACCTGTAGTGGCTATTCCTGGTTGTCAACTTGGCTATATCTGGAGTGAACTACAATCCAGAATTGGAAGGCTCACCTAATCTGGACGATTGGATATACAAGTTTCTTACCTGGATCTTGGCATGGAGATCTTGAGGCATAGTGGCTATGAATCCCAGAAGACTAAGACAGGGAAATCACTGAGTTAAAGGGCATCTGGGACAAAGCAAGTCCCAGATCCAGGCGTGGTGTCACACACCTTTAATCTGGGTCACACCTTCTGCTGGAGACCCACATAAGGGCATTGGAAGAAGGAAGACTCTCTTTTCCACCTGCTTGCCTTGTGGGACTGAGCAACTGCTAGATCCTTGGATTTCTATTCACAACTGCTGCTGACCATTTTTGGGGAGTTGGACAACAGACTATAAGTCTTCAACAAATTCCCTTCTTATAGAGACTACCCCCAAGTTCTGTGACTCTAGAGAACCCTGACTAATAAAGAACTCATGTTTAATTTTCAAGAACAATGTTTGTTGCAATTAGTATTGTCCTTCTCAAAGAATGTTGACTCAAACTACTGTTTCACTTACAGTTTCAAGGGACAGTGTTACCATAGGAAATTCCCCTCACTCTGATGTATTGGTCCAAGACTTTAGAGGTTAATGATTAGTAACAACCTAAGATACTTCTCATGGATCTTGCTTACTGAACACAAGTGTGTATAAATGGACCAAGCAATCATCTACATTGGGTACTTACTATTTTCTATTTAACAGACCCCTGTAAGAAGCCCTGTCAATCATTTCTAGTATCTATACTCATTCAGATACGAAAGAGCTAAAACCCTGTGGATCAACCTATCACCCAAGGATACAGTAATTAGTAGCTAACATTTGCTTTTGCCATTCCTTACTCATACAAGCCAATCTACATGGTTTCTCACCAAAATCCTTAAGAGGAACAACTCTACTTGTTTATGTTTCTCTTTTTTTTTTCATCCTAATCTTCAGGTTAATTTCCAGAATGAACTATCTGCACATAGCCACACAAAATTCACACAGAGGATTATCTAACCTATCATCAATGCCTTAAGATTCTGCTTAAGTCAGAATTCTGATTGCGAGAAACAGAAGTAATCTAATCCAAACTACTTTAAACATAACAACTTGACTCATTACCTAAATTAGCTGAAAAAAATAAAGCAAGTTGGGTCCAGGAGCTTGTTTCCCTTCTTAGTCATTGGCCCCATTGCTGTTTCTGCTCTGCTTATTTTTCTGTGGTATTCTCACTTAGAAAGCTTCCTGTGTCCAATGGCCTCTTTAAAGAGACTGAGAATAGGATGTTTGCTTTCTCAGCAGTTCTTGCAAATCTCTGGATTGGATCACATTGCCACAATATCTTAGGTGTGGGTTTTATTTATTCCAGAAAAAATTAAGAGGCTGTTGTAAGGTGAGATGGGTTCTTCTGTTTGGTAACTCCTATTATGTATTTCCTCTCAACTTAACTGCACAGTTTAAATGCTAGAAAGAATGATTCACCAAGGAAAAGCAGGAAGTAGTTACGTGTGTGAAAGAGGATCAGTCAGTGCTGGACAAGCAGAACAAGGATCTACTGCCAAAACTGTTTCAATTTTTATGCCCCATTCACTTTGCATATATGTGATGTTATGAACTTCCTTCATTATCATAATGTAAAGCTCTGCACTGGAACTCTCCTCTGATCTTGATAAACCAACATGGTTTTTTGAAGATTCCCATTAGAGTTGCTGCAGTGTCTAGTGGCTTGTCTCAGCACTCTGTATGAGCCTTTTCCCCTGTTAGTGGGAACGTAATAGAGGGATAGCAACTCATTTCATCAGTATCTTCTAATCCTACTTTGTGCATGGGTGGGTATTCAAGCATCAAGGAAGCCCACTGAGATCATCAGAACTTCAGTGATGCATGGTGTCAAATGTCAAGGCTGCTTCATAATAAACAGAGAGGCCAGCTGAGACATGTTGACTGCTCAATGCGTTATGGAACTAACAGGACATATCTAGTAGCATAATGAAGGAGATAAAGAGGGCAGATAGAAAAGTCACATCATTAAAATATTAATGTCTCTTGATTTTTATATTTACTAGAGAAGGCTGAGACTCAGAAATGAATTATCATTTCGAAAACTCATTTCACAATTCTACTTTTTATCTCCCAATGACGTGCCATCTCTGTCCACTCTTGAATTCCAATATTCTTGACTAAATCATGGAGTTCTCCTCTTCTCACATGAAAAGAACTGAAAAACATTGCCCTAACACTTCCTATTAAGTTGTCATAGTTCATGCTGAGAATGGAGTCTCCAGAAAGGGGTTCTGTTTCTAGGTGGCCTAATTAACTGGGCTCCCTGGCCTTAAACTGCAGCTTAAATTCCTCCAGCTAGTGAAAACAGTCGTCACTTTGTCACAGGGTGAATAGATGGCAAAAGCATATCTGTGTTTTTGCATAAGGGCTATTCTATGGGAAAGAGGACATCAGGGTTTTAATTTATTTATGGTAAACTGAGACATGGGACTTTTAAAAGGAAGAAACTAGTACAAATTAGATCATGGTTCATGCATGGGTAGGTAGACAAGGTGCTACTGAGGCTTGACCAGAGCGTTATAGCAAGAAAATGGATTCCAAAAAGACTTGTAAGAGTTTTTAATGGTTTTTCTATAGTTTTATTTAGAACTTGCTTATTTGTCAAAAGAATTATGCTGGCTATTTTTTTTTTACATAGATCCAAACTATTTCTGTATGTCTGGGAGCACCTATTTCAGAACACAGGATTATATTACAAACTTATTTGGTATTTAAATAGGATCAAATTTTACATCTCTTCAATCATTGACTTTTTTTATACTTGTGGCTTAACATTACCTAAATATCTCATCTTCAAATCTTGCCATGTAATATATTCACAGTTTTGTTCCAGATTGACATCACAACCATGGCTCCGCTGGATAGTTTCCAGATATCCTGTGTTCATTGAGTCTTCTGATTTTGCATGTGTATCTTTCATCTACAATGACATGTTATCTTAAACAATATCTGCCTTAGTTATGGTATTATTGCCTTGAAGAAACACTATGGCCATGGCATTTGTTTTCAAGGAGAACCTTTAATTGGGGCTGCCTTAATTTCAGAAGTTTAGTCCATTATCATCACTGTGGGAAGCAGGACAGCATCCAGGCAGAGATAGTGCTGAAGGAACCAAGAGTTCTACATCTTGACCTGCAAGCAACAAAAGGAAACTGTTTGCCACAATAGGCATAGAGTAAAGAAAATCTCGAAGTCCCCCTCTGCCATGACATACTTCCTCCAACAATACCATAGCTATTCCAATAAGGCTACAGCTCCTAATACTGCCACTCTCTATGCCGGAGAATTAAATCCCATGAGTCTATGGGGAACATAGTTATCCAAACCACCATATTCCACTCCTAGCCCCCATAGGCTCGTAGCCATTACATGATGAAAAATGCATTTAGTTCAAATCACAAGTCCCCATGGTCTGTCACAGTCTTGGCAATGTTTAAAAAAAAACTCCAAAGTTCAAAGTTCAAAGTCTCTTTTGAGATTCATGCAATATCTTAACTGTAGTCCCATATAAAACCAAAGCAAAAAGACAGTCACATATTTCCAACATGTAATGACAGGATATACACTATCGTTTCAAAAGTTAGGGAAATACTGGATTAAAACAAGACTGAAAACCTGCTGGACAAACTGCAAACTCTGCATCTCCATGTCTGATGTCCAAATGCACTTCAGATCTCACATTTGTTGAACTTTATTGACTGCACCAGCTTTTTCTTGGGCTGGCTTCACTATCTATTAGCAGATTTCCGCATTTATTTTATATTTCACCCTTTATTTTATCTATTTATGTTGCTATTTATCACATGTATACATTGCTATAATATTTATTCCTAAAAATCCCTGATTTTTGACATACTCATTTAGGAACACATGATCCTATTTCTCATGATAAATCCTCAGTGGTGATATGAATTATGGAGAGTCATAAAATGGAATTGTAGAATCTAGAGGGGGAGTGGTTTTAAACTATATGTTTCAATTAGATGGATATATATGAGACAACTACAGAAAAACATGAAAATATTTATGTTTATATGAGAAATAAGCAAGGGCCAAAACAATAGCAGAACTTGTATGTTGTGGGAACCAAGGTAAGGCTGCTTGCCCAGGATGAGCACATGCCAAGTCTGAGATAGTTATGGATATCATGTCCCTGGGCTTTTCATAGTTGGAATATATCTACTATTTTTAACTGTTATGACAAAGATAGCTTAAGGAGATGCACTTTATCATGTCTGGGAAGATATGGCCACAGTAACAAGAATTATCTCATCATATCATGTCTGCAATCAATATGTACAGACCATTGCCCTGGAATAGTTCATGCATCTCCTCCTTTGGTTCTTATGTGGCCTAGGTCCACAGTATTGTCTTTCTACACTCAGGATTTGTATTCCCAACTCAATTAATGCTATCTATAATCTGTCTCAGAGACATACCCAGATGTTTGTCTCCTTGGTCAATCTAGATCCTTACAATATGATACTCAGCATTATCCACAACAATTGTGATACATGGTTGGATTTGTTAGCTATTGCTATGCAAAACATCTTTCTAAAACCAGTTGGTGATGATAGAAACCATTCATTCCCTTTTGGTTTCTATGATATGAACTGTTGTGCTGGTCTGAGCCAAGCTTGACAAATAATTGGTAGTAAAGAAAGGGAATGAAGCCATGGGTGATTGCTAGTATGATATCATACTTATAGTGTGAGTCTGGTTTCTATCCTCCAGTAGTTAAGTTATTTATCTGCATAGTGTAAGTAGATAGTAAAGGAAAAGGTAAGAATCAGGAGCCTCTGGACTTGCACACTGTTAAACTTTCCATCCTCCAGAAGCCTTCAAACATCACTGGATATCACCGAGTACATGTGAGGAAACAGAATCAACTGCTTAGCTAAGTACCTGATTAGATAAATAGTTTGCTTTGAAAAAAACCTGAAAAGTTGGAGCTGTAAAGAAAGCTTAGCATTTGGTTATTCACCCTGCTCTTGAAGAGGCTCTGAGTTGTTGACAACCACCTATAACTCCAACTACAACAGATGAGATACTTCTGGCCTCTTTGGCTATATGGATGTGCATGAGTACAGCCCTAATCAGACACAGACTTTGCCACAAAATTAAATCTAACCTGCACTATAAACATTATCAGTCAACTCACATTTGAAATGAAATATCTTATTCTTGGTCCTAAATTAATCTGTTCCTCTAAATAAAGGTTTTATCAGACACACACACACACACACACACACACACACCACAAAACAACAACAAAAACCAATAGCCTGTGAAGGTATATTACAGAGAGCATGTACAGATGAGGAGTTTGCAATACTCACAACTGTAGCTATATATCCACTTTAGGGACCTTCCTTCACATTAAAAATGTGCCCAATGGTTCTCTCCGGTGAGTCCCTAAGCCAGGAGCAGCTGGGAGGCACAGGCCCCACGAGTCGCAGGGGAGACGCAGAGCAGCAGAGACAGGATCCTTTCAGCTTCCAAGTGACAGAGGTGGAACAGTGACCTTAGCTGCCCCCTTCCCTGCAAGTGGAGGGCCTGCCTCCAGGGACTTCCTTGACCCGGAGTCTCCGGTGAGAGCCACCATCTTCTCTCCTGTGAGTTTCTAAGACCAGAGCAGCCAGCTGGGAGGCACAGACCCCACGAATCTCAGGGGTCTTGCAGGGCATCAGGGACAGGACAAGCTCTGGTCAGAGTCACTAAGAACATCTAACACCAAAAATCAAGAGATGGTGAAAGGCAAACGCAAGAATCCTACCAACAGAAACCAAGACTACTTGGATTCATCAGAACCTAGTACTCCCACTGCAGCAAGTCCTGGATATCCCAAAACACCGGAAAAGCAAGAATTGGATCTAAAATCATATCTCACAATGCTGATAGAGGAACTTAAGAAGGACACGAATACTCCCTTAAAGAAATACAGGAGAATACAAGTAAACAAGTAGAAGCACGTAAAGAGCAAACTCAAAAATCCCTTAAGGAATTGCAGGAAAACACAAACAAGCAGGTAAAGGAATTGAGTAAAACCATCCAGGACCTAAAAATGGAAGTCCAAACAATAAAGAAAGCACAAAAAGAGACAACTCTGGAATTAGAAATCTTAGGAAAGAAATCAGGAAACATAGATGCAAGTATCACTAATAGAATACAAGAGACAGAAAAGAGAATCTCAGGAGCGGAAGATAACATAGACAACATTGACAGAACAGTCAAAGAAAATGCAAAAAG
>NW_022196904.1:182246475-182275631 GCF_008632895.1 Mastomys coucha | reverse complement strand
CCCTTAGGACGAACAACAATATGAACTAAGTAGTACCCTCAGAGCTCCCAGGGTCTCAACCACCAATCTAAGACTGTACATGGAGGGGTCTGATTGTTCAGGCAACATGTGTATAGTAGAGGATTGCAAATTCAATCATCAATAGGAGGAGAGGAGCTCAGCCCTGTGAAAGTTCTGTGCCCCAGTGTAGGGGAATGCCAGGGCCAGAAAGTGGGAGAGGGCGGGGTGGCAGGCATGGGGAAGTGGGAGGCAACAGGGGTTTGTTTTTGTTGTTTTTGTTTGTTTCTTTGTTTTTGGAGGGGAAACTGGGAATGGAGAAATTTACATGTAAATAAAGAAAAAAAATGTGCCCAATGTTGGGGCTACAGACATGGTTTAGTGGTTAAAAGAATTCACTGTTCTTGCTGAGAATCAAGGTCTATTTCCAGTAACCACTTCAGGTGGGTCACAGTAAATTATAATCCCAGCTCCAGAAGATCTATCACTTGTTTCTGGACACTGTGGACACATTCTCTTATGTACACAAAACTTTCTCCTCCTTTTCTCTCTATAAATCTATCTATATATACAGACTGAAAGATATATAGATGACAGATATTGTATATGTGTATATATGCATATTTATATATGAATATATAATGTATATACATAATCTTAATATTATCCAAAGTCTAATGAGACATGGCCCAAAGATATCTAGGAATGTAGAACATCCCAAAATATTTTGTGTGTGTGTGTGTGTGTGTGTGTGTGTGTGATCAGTTTTTTGAAACTTGACCAAGTGGTTTTCTACCAACAATTGCTCTTCACCAAGTATAACTTAGGCTGTCTATAAGAGTCAACTCCTTTGAGTCTAATCATTAATCACACTTGAAATTCAGCATTATTTGGTCTACTTCACATTTGAGTGCAACATCTCTTGATTTAAATAGCTATTAATCAAAACATCACATTTCCACTTCCATGTTGAAATACATGCACTGGATAATGGTTATGGATACTGCAGACATTTTAGGAGAAGAAATTGAGTCAAACACAGTAATTTTAAATTATATTAGATAAAAGAAACCTGGACTCTTTAACTAGGAGTGTTGCTGGCCAGAACTTTGTTCTCCTTAAAAATGAAAAATAGTTCCTTGATATCCACTGTTCTTAGTTGTGGCTTTTGTTTATCTACCTTCTTTTGTTGCTTAAACAGTCAACTTCTGTGCCTTAAATTTTTTATTGGATATTTTCTTTATTTACATTTCAAATGTTTTCCCCTTTCCAGGTCTCCCCTTCAGAAATCCCCTATCCAACCTCCTCTCTCTGCCTCTGTGAGGGTGCTCCCCCACCCACCCACCCACCCACCCACTCCCGTCTTCCCTCCCTGGCATTCCCTACACTGGGAAATTGAACACCCTCAGGTCTGAGGGCCACTCCTCCTACTGATGTCCAAAGGGGCCATCCTCTGCCATATATGAGGCCAGAGCCATGGGTCCCTTTATGTGTCCTCTTTGGCTGAGAGTCCAGTGACCAGGAGCTCTGTGGATGGGTCTGTCCTATTGATATTGTTGCCCTCCCCATGGGGCTGCAAACCCCTCAGCTCCTTCAGTCCCTTCTCCAACTCCTCCATCAGGGACATCGCATTCAGTCTAATGGATAGTTGCTAGCATCTGCCTCTGTATTTGTCAGGTTCTGGCAGACCTTCTCAGGAGACAGCCATACCAGGCTCCTGTCAGCAAGTACTTCCCAGCATCCACAATAGCGTACAGATTTGGTGACTGTATATGGGATGGATCCACAGGTGGGGCAGTTTCTGGATGGCCTTTCCTTCAGTCTCTGCTCTACACTTTGTCTCCATATTTCCTCCTATGAGTATTTTGTTCCCCCTTCTAAGAAGCACTGAAGCATCCACACTTTGGTCTTCCTTCTTCTTGGGCTCCACATCCTCTGATTTTATTTGACCTCCAACGGCCATGAAGGAAAGGATTAGTCTCCAGCTTTGTGCTGTTGAGGGACAGTTAAATGAATGTAATGGCAAGCTAGGAGCATGGTGCTATGAGTAAATGCCATGCTCTACATGAAAGAAAACTAGATTTCATGTCCCAACATCATAGAAATACTAAGGAATACAGCAGTCTTCTTGTAATCCCAGAGCTTGGGATGTGAAAACAGAGGATGCTGGAGAGAGCTGGCTAGTATGAACTGCATTTTTGCTAGCTCTGTTCTCTAATGAAAGACATTGTCTCAATTTGTAAGGTGATTAGGAGTCAAGAAAGACACTCAACATCAACTCTGCTTTCCATGTGTGCATGCCCAAATGTACATACACATGAGCCCATATGTGTGCAAACATGAATATATATACACATATATATTTGTGTATAAATAAGAGAAAACCAACAGTTAATCAAACAAAAAAGCAAAATAGACTTCATAAAGATTCTTCTGTTCATTGTGTCTATATCTTTGAAGTGAGTAAGAGAATTTTCTAGTGGGTAATAGAGCTATCTATCTGTACCTCTATTTGATCAGCTTAGAAAAACTAACCAATAACATTTTTTCAGGCTTTTATTAGGAAATATGCCCTGTCCATTCTTAAGGAAATCTCAATGGATTACTTTTTATTATTTATTTATTTATTTATTTATTTATTTACTATTTATTTATTTTAAACTCCAGATTTTATTCACCTCCTGGTCCACCCTCCAACTATTCCACATACCATACCTCCTCCTTACCCCCTTGTTTCCACAAGGATGTCTGCAACCCTCACTCCCACCCCACCAGACCTCTAAATTCCCCCAGGACTCCAATCTCTTGAGAGTTAGGTGTATCTTCTATGACTAAACTCAGACCTGGCAGTCCTCTGCTGTATATGTGCTGGGGGCCTCATATCAGCTAGTGTATGCTGCTTGGCTGGTGTTCCACTATCTGAGAGATTTCAGGGGTCCAGGTTAATTGAGACTGCTGGTCCTCCTACAAGGTCACCCTCCTCTATGTTCATAGTGACCTTGTTTGTGATAGCCAAAAGCTGGAAACAACCCAGATGTCCCAAGATGGAAGAATGGATACAGAAAATGTGGTTCATTTACACAAAGGAATACTACTCAGTTATTAAGAACGAGGACATCCTGAGTTTTGCAGGCAAATGGATGGAACTAGAAAATGTCATCCTGAGTGAGGTAACTCAGACCCAAAAGGACATACATGGTATGTACTCACTAATAAGTGGATATTAGTGCCCCCCCCCAAAAAAGTGCTGAATACTCAAGATACAGCCCAAGGAACTCTAAAAGATCAACAAGCTGAGGGCCCAAGTGAGGATGCCTCAGTACCACTTGGGAGGAAGAAGAAAGCAATCACAAGTAGGGAGGGAGGGAGGGACCTCAGAGGGTAAGAGGATGGTGGGGCAGAGGGGGGATGATGATCAGGTATTGGATGAAGGAAAAGGACTGAAATCCCTGAGGGTCAACAAAAAGAATGGAAACATGCAACCTCGGAAGGTAGGAGGTTGGGGGTATCCTCCAGAATGTACCAGAGACCTGGGAAGTGAGAGACTCTCAGGACTCAGAGGGAGCAACCTTAGATGAAATGCCTTACATTGGAGAGATGGAACTTGTAGAGCCCACCTTCAGCAGAAACACAATACATCAAGTGAGGGTTGGGGTTGCCATCCCACAGTCACATGTCTGACGCATAATTGTTCCTGTCTGCAAGAATTACAGGGATGGAAATGGAGAGGAGTCTGAGGAAAAGAAGGTCCAGCAATAGGATCAAAGTGGGATCCAGCTCAACGGGAGGCTCCAAGGCTGACACTATTACTGACACAATGGAGTGCTCACAAAAAGGGACCTATCATGACTGACCTCTGAAAGACCCAACAAGCAGCTGAGAGAGTCACATGCAGATATTTGCACCCAACCAATGGACAGAGAAGTTGCTGACCCCTGTGGCTGAGTTAGGGGAAAACTGGAGGAAGCTGATGAATTACTTTATAACCACATGCTTAATTTTTTATCTGTGCTTCCTTGTCTATTCATTTCACTAGAGGCCATTTGACAATTGAAAATCTTGGAGAATACAGTGTGAATTTATCACTAAGTCATAAAGAATTCTTTGTATTATTTCAAAACTCTCTTTGAAAGTTAACTTATCCCTTCTTTAGCTCATCCATGTCTTGAAATCTATTGTTTTATCTTCTTTCTCCGCATCCCAGTACTCCCTCCTACCCAAACAATTGTTCGGTTACATTCTACCCACATTTGGCTTTCCAATAGTTCCCACTACAGTAAAGCACGAACTGACATTTTTCCCACCACTTATACAATTTTTCTTATTTATCACCAATGCTTTTGTTGATTGGTCTCAAAACTAGTGCTCAGTACTTTGCTGTGGTTTCAGAAGAATCTCGCATATATTGGCCAAATTATGTGCCAGTTAATTATTGCTGAATAACAAATCACCCTAAAATGAAGTGTTTTAAAACAAAACTCCCTCATTACTCGTGCAGCTGCTGGCTTCCTGGCCAGCTTTGCTAATTTAAGTCAGGCTCACCTGACATAATTTGGACTTCACTTATCTTTGGTGTGCTTTCAAGTGATGTAGCAAGTGGAGGTGGCCAGATCCAAGATGCATTCATTGTGGTAAAATGCACAACTGACACGGGAAACTTTATTCAAGGATAATATGATAGAAGAGATGGATGAACTCAGGCTAAGCTCAGCTTTATAGAAACAAAACTCAGTAGTAGGCATTTAAAATGCACTTGAAAGCTAGTTGTAAATGCTGGAAGAAGTTAATAGGAAACCATAAAGTATCAACGTCTACTGGCTTGCACCAGAATGGAAGCATACCTCTTAATTCTTCTGACAAAAAGGTACATTTGAAACTTGCTATCAAGAAAGTTCAGCTTCTCCAGTAGTGTCTGTGTTCTTGGGGGTCTGTTTTCCTTGATAATTACTTTTGGAAAGGCCCACTGGTCTTTGAAAATGGCAATATTTGGTTCTAAAATTGGCAAGAGGCTCTTTTAAGACTCAAAAGCTTTGTAAGTTACAATTTAAACAATTTAAAATTTTTAAAAGAACATATTCTAAGTAAAGAAAGTATATTGTGAAAGACCTAGAAGGAAACATACTTAAAATTTGAGCAATATGCAGATGACAAGATGGCCTCCAGGTCTGGCTAACTGAGGTAGGGTTGTCTTCAGAACAATGACTGTATGCCTGGCGGTGGTGGCACACGCCTTTAATCCCAGCACTTGGGAGGCAGAGGCAGGCGGATTTCTGAGTTCGAGGCCAGCCTGGTCTACAGAGTGAGTTCCAGGACAGCCAGGGCTATACAGAGAAACCCTGTCTCAAAAAAACAAAAAAAGAAAAGAAAAAAAAAGAACAATGACTGTTCTCGGCTTAATGTGTAATCCCTCACCCTCCTTACGCCATCAAGCAAATCAGATTTGCTCTTGGGCAAGATTCAGGGTCAGATGCATGAAGTAGAATTAGGAAAGGCTTTTTGAGGACAAAGCTCAGACCTGGAATATTGTCACTTCTGCTGAATTGTTTTTGAAAAAATGCAGAATTCAAAGAAAAGACAACAATTTCACCTCTAGGGGTGGACATGAGGAACTGAAAGTCACGTTGCATAGAGTGTGAATTTATGTAAGTTGTATGTATGTAGTACATATGTAATTATGTATGTATGTAGTATGTATGTAATTATGTATGCATATATGCATGTATGTGGTGAATATGGTGGATTGGAAATTTAAAAATGTTGAGTCAATGTCCTTACAGATCTTTAATTTTAGGAGACTATGTAAATGAACATTTTTTAAAGTTCTCTCTAAAAATTGAGACTTCTCTGGCTGAGAGGAAATTTTAGAAAGGCACATTCTAAAATATTTCCCTATGTTCTGCTTTAGAAAATATATCTCACTATATAAAACATGTATTATTGATCACATTTTAATTGAGTTCAATGTTCAGAAAATTAATGTGTACCATGGCCAGCCCAAACTACTTGAGTACCCATCACTCTATTTGGCATGCAGCACAGTGACTTTTGGTTACTGCCTCTGATGATGTCACTTTCTCCATGAATTATCTCTATCTCTTACACCAAAGGTCCAACTCTCTGTCTGTCTCTCCGTGTTCGTGTCTCTCTACATGTTCTGTTATTATTTCTATACACACACAGAGAGAGAGAGAGAGAGAGAGAGAGAGAGAGAGAGAAGGAGGGAGGGAGAGAGGGAGAGAGAGAGAGAAAGAGAGAGAGAGTATTTTTGAGATCAGTAGTTTTGGCTGTCCTTGAATTAGCTGTACAGAAAATGTTTCTCTCATACTCACACAGATCTGCTTAACTCCATCTCCCAAGTGCTGGGATAACTGGCATCATCACCACCACCCAAACTAGGTCCAACTTTATTAAGCAAATAACTTGCAGGATTTGGTTATAAGGTGAATGCTAATATATGTATACATACATATATATATGTATGTATATATACAAATATATATATATATACATATGTACATAAATCACACAAATTGAGAATGAGCAGGAGTCTTTTATATACACTAACAAGTGATTGATGAATAATTAGAGTTACAATTTTTTTTTCAATTCTCAATACTGATGGCTTCTTGGATTTAGCAATCTTTATAATTTGCCATATTTATGTGCTCATTGATATATAAATATGTTAATTATATGCTATATTTCAGTTCTAGCTTTTGTCAATATTGTTATCTTATATGCAATGCTTACAGTGTGTGAAACATGCTGTTTTATTTAATTCTTCTATTATACAATACAGTAAGAATTGTGTTATTATCTTAACATTTGAGCTGAAAATGAAACAAATGATAACTATATGTAGCTAGACCTGGTACAAGATCCAACCAGTAGAAAAATCATTTGGTTGAGATTTAACCCCTAAATTCTAGTCTTATAAGTTCTATTCTCTTTTGAGGGCATAGTGAGAAAAACATTAAGGGAGCTGGAGAGATGGATGAGTAGTTATGAGTCAACGACAGTTAAGAGCACTGACTCTTCTTGTAGAGAACCTTGGTTCCATTCCCAGCATTTATATAGTGCCCTACTACTCTCTAACCTCAGTTCCAGTGGATCCAGTGACCTTTTTCATCTCAGTGGGCATCAGGCACACACATGGTTCAAAGAAATACACTCAAACACATAAAATAATAAAATAAAAATCTGATAGAATAACCAATGAATAGTTCTTTCACAGGATTCTTTCTAGTATCTACCCCAACATCAGGAACAAGCTTCTCTATTCTTAGTCTTTCCTATCTCAATAAATACAAAAATGACATGTTTTCTTAAATTATTAATGTATGTCTCATTGGAGTGCATAGATACTTAATACTGTGTTAAATATGTTTATAACATATGAAATACACATATGTAAATGCATATGTAGTTGTTAAGATCTTGAACACACATGAATTTAATAAGGTTCTAAATTTTTCAGTAATTTAGAAACAGTGAAATATAAAGTAATTAGTGTGCTAATATTTTCAACCAACAAAGTAGAAGATACTCACTGAGTTATTTAAATTCTTATTGAATTTCTGAGAATAGAAACTAGACAGACTTGCTCCTCTAATATATTTCACTGCAAAAAGAGTTGATCATTTTTTATAAATTTTTTCTAAATGACAAAGGAAGCATGCAGTCAAATATAAAATGACATAAAAATATTAAATTATCCCTCAAGGAGTTGACTTGAAAGAAAGAGTGCTGAAAAAATTGTGCTCACAGTGCTTGACCAAGTTAATTTCATTTGGCTGCAAAAGCTTTACTGTAACTTGACACACATTTTCCAATGTCAAGTGGAATTTACAGGTGTTAATTTATTAAGAATGAATTAAGCACAACAACAGCAAAACAGCATGTCTGTAGTGGCCACCATTCTGTGTTATTACCATGAGGGATATGACAAATACAGAATGTGTGACAGAATTACTAAGCATGAATACACCATCTAACACTTATCTTCTGGCTTTAAATCTCTGATGTACAATAATCTTCTATGTATTAATATATGAGTGTACATGGTTTATTAACTATATATCTACTAGATGACAAGTGATTTAGAGATCATATGAAAATAATAATAAGAGGTTAATATTACTGTCTTCAGCTGAAGATTGGTTCAAATCACATTCTTAGGGCATACAGTATGTTTCTTGGTGGTTCAATTGATGATAGATTGAATGTGAAGTATCATGAAAAAAACTAGGGTGACAGGAATAATTGTGAATAACATGAAATATTGTGCTTTAAGCACAGAATTGTACATTCTATAGTTTTTGAGAAGAAACTATAGAATGATTCTATAGAAGTTTAAGTGAAATCAAGCTGCATGAGTCCAGTGTGCATGGCTCCAGAACAATCCTCAATGCTACATAAACTATAAAGGAAGATGGCCTTTTCTGACTCCTAATTATGGTAGCAAAGAAAACGTCCAAACATGCTGTCTAGGGAGGGCCCTTGCTGCATCACAATGTGACATCACATGCTTTGAGCCATGTTGAATACAACATATCCTTATAACAGAGCAGGAAGAAAGAGGGCTCACAGAGGCCTGGTTTCTCATTTGATAGCCACTGATTCCTGTTGAAACAAATATAGTTCCATGAAGCACCAAAAACTTGGTAAGAGGGAAGCTATTCATAAAATTAGAGCCCCGGGCTGGAGAGATGGCTCAGCTGTTAAAGGCTAGGCTCACAACCAAAAATAAAATTAGAGCCCCATGGATCTCCCACTCATTGCACTTCTTAAATGTTATAAAATCCCAAGCCAAGGTTTTGGTACCGAAGGACCTTGGTACCAAACTTCTCTGCAAAAACATGTCTATAAAACTGTGCTTCACAAATCTGTCCTATTTTCTTGCCTTGTAGACTTTCTCATTCCTCTTCTGTGGTCCACTGTGAACAGTTACAATGGTGTATCAGTAGTGTTTTATATTCTTATCTATTTGCTGCAGTTTAGTTGTTCATAACCCTCAGGAAGAATGGGATGAGCTCAATCCATGTACTTATTAATCTTAAGCAACACTGGGATGCAACTGATGGTAGTCGGGATATGTTCCATTATACCAATAGTCAGAGATAGACATAATTCCAGTAAAACCAGGGTATGACTAGATACAGCCTTCTACAAAGTAGAAACAATTCAAAGCTATAAAATCCCCTTTCATAGTGAGCAGCAGTAGTTATGTTTTTTATTGCAAAGAGAAATAGTCTTTGTGGTCTGTAAAATAAGTAAATTCAAAGAACACCAATACTGATAGCGAAACATCAAAGTGAGTGTGGGCCTACTATACAATACTTACAAATATTGAAGTGTAATAGAAGCTGGGATTAGATACATTTTCAATAACAAAACACTTAATTAACATGCATGACTAGTTTATTATTTCCTTCATAAGAGTCATTTAACATGTTGCTTCATAAGCATAAGCACCTCCTTTTCCTTCATTCCCCTCAGCCATCTTGTCCTTCCAGCAGCCCATCACTCAGGCTGCTGGCCAGCTTGTTGACATTCTTACGCCTTACTTTCTCATTACGTGTTGACTCACAAAGGGGGTATCCTGACACTGAACTGGATAAATTACAGTTTATCTACAAAATTATGTTCTTAAAGATAATGAATTACTTTTCTACCTGTGCCTTCTGGTGGGGCAGATCTACAGCTTGTCCGATGGGAGCGTATCTTCTTGGAGACGGGATGTGGGGGTGGGGAGAAGAGTAATGGGATGAGGAACTGTGGAGGGCAGACCAGGAGGGAGCTAATGACTGCACTGTTAAAAAATGATTAATTTTAAAAAGATAATGAATTAAATTTTTATATTCACTCCATGGCATTTTAAATTTTAAATAAGTGATATTCCTGCCTTTGCATCTTAAATACAAATAACCTTTGTTCATTAGCTCTGCTTTTTTTCTATGTTCTAACTCAGACTAATAAAAGTTGATTTAACTGATGGACAGAGAGTAATTCGACTTCATAATATGGATGATATTATTTGTGTAAGCAGTAATTACACAGGGTCCTAGAAACTATAAAAAAAAAACTTCTGTATAAGATGTGCTTATTGAAGCTGAGCTGAGCTGAGACAAAGTTTAGAAAACCTACAAACAATTCCTTGAGAAGTGTGTCGAAAACAGCCCATGACTACGGGAGGGTGCACTGAGTAAGTGTGATAAGGTCCTGGTTGAAGATGAGACCTGTTATCACGTTTGTTGGAACACAGAGAAGCCTGGAAGCATCAGAACACAAAAGGTTTCACTAAAAATAGGGAGATCTCCAAAGTAGGCTAGACTGTAAACCTACTTACCTCCATAAGAGCTGATGATTAAAGGTAAGGAATGAAACTGCCATGCATACAGACAAGGCAGATTAGCTGGGGGTAGGAACTTTAGATGTGAGAAGTGGAAAATGTTATGGATTAAGGCCAAAAGTAAAATAAAATAAAGTAGAAAGTGTAAGCCACTAAGTAGAAAGGGATAAAATTATTTCTATGTATTCATTAAGACTCTAAATGTTAAAATGTATTCACATGTGAAGAAGAGGATGGAGATAAATGCAAAACAAATGCTCACAGTTTAGAGTCGACAATCCCTAATACTTTTAGGCTATTGTCTTGTAATTAAAAAATAAGAAAGACAAGGAGAAAATAAATTAGAAAAATAACTCCCTTCATAAACAGTACTTAGCTCCATTAGATTCGACCGGACCTATCCTTTGGATTGAACGTACTGTCAGGACTCAAAAGTTTGTAGCAGACGCTGAATAGTTCTCTCTCTCTCTCTCTCTCTCTCTCTCTCTCTCTCTCTCTCTCTCTCTCTCTCTCTCTATCTGTGTGTGTGTGTATGTGTGTCTTTCTCTGTCTCTGTCTCTGTCTCTCTCTCTCATCTCTATCTCTATCTCAATAGTCTGTCTATATAGATATAGTCATAGCTTTCTCTCTCCTTGTTTTTTTGTTGTAAAAGACAGATTTTTCTCCACTTTGAAACATCCACATTACAATCATCACATGACTAACCATGAGGTGCTAATACTCTAAGTCTGCATACAAAACACCTGGATGAGAAAATGCAGGATTGGTTCAGCCATACCATGTGTAATGAATGCTGCAAACTGCTACATCATTCTGTAGTTCAGAAAATCTATAGGACTTGCCATAGTATACATACGTAAATAAGCAAGAACTTCATAAAGGGGTACAATATCCCACTTGAAAGCGGGAAATTGTTAAGCATCTAGGCTAGATGCTAACTTTTTTTCATTCATTGGTTTTGCGGTAGTAAGCTGGAAAGGAATTGAAGAACTATGCTAAAAGTTAGAAAAAATTGTTTTCAAATGTAAAATGCTCTTATTAATTATTAAATTAGGAAAGTTAAACAATTTAAAGATGTAAACTCACAAATAAATCATTAACAAAAAAAAAAAAAAAAGAATTAAGACTTCAGAATTGCCAGGCAGTGGTGGCACATGCCTTCAGTCCCAGCATTTGGGAGGCAGAGGCAGTCGGATTTCTGAGTTCGAGGCCAGCCTGGTCTACAGAATGAGTTCCAGAACAGGACAGCCGGAGCTACATAGAGAAATTCTGTCTTGAAAAATCAAATAAAAAAAAATAAGACTTCAGAATTTCTAGTCAGTATTAAAAAACTCAATAGAAATAGGAATTGATTTGTTGTTAAACATATGTAATTTGCAGTTGGTACAAAGAGCAACTTAAAATGTAATACATTTCTTTGTACACCCCCATGAAATGTAAAGTGGTGCATAGTTATTTACTGGCATACTCCTGCCGCGGAAAATCATTCTTTAGCAGTAGAGGACAGTAAAGCACTTATCTTACAATGGGATGTGTCCACCCTCCCACCCTTGCCTTCCCCATAACTTTTAGTTGCATGAGAAGGTTTAGTACGTTGCCATGAATACAATCTATGGCATTTAAATCTTGTTCTTGAAACTTAGGAGTGAGCATGTTTAAGCAAGGAGCAGCCAGCCAGTTCTACCACAAGACCTGCAAGACGGAGACCACATAAACTTGCTGTATAAATATGAATGCTGAAGGGTTCAACTGTTTTCCTTTAATTTAATAAATTTTGTAACCACATTTAAATTGTCTAAAGCCATAGAAAAAGAAATTTTAATAAAATGATTTAACCACATTCAGACAACTTGAACAACATGGACTATTTGATGGTTCTTTCTGCATTTCAGTTTCTCATCAAAAACCTTTATTCTTTCTATTGGATTAAGAAATCTCTTGGAGAATCAGTATTAAAAAAAGAAAGTTGTTTGCTCCACACATTCTGTTCAAATCAAGGTAGGTAGCCAGAGACTACATATAAACTCCCACTCATTACAGGCAAGCCTTAACTTAGTGTGGTAATTGTTTGCATTAAAAGTTAATCAACCTTCTTCTAATTAAGGAATAAATTTCACGGTATCTCCCAACTTGTTAAGGAAAACTGTGATCTGATTTTCTCTGACTGGTCACTCCCTCCCTCTTCATTTTATATATACAGATTCTACTGTCATCTGATAGACAAGTGTTTCTAAGCATAGACTTACATTACTGTATTGTTTGTACTGATTCAATTAAAAATGAAATATGTGTAATATATTGCAAATGACCATTATGACTTAATTAGAGTATGTTAGTGGGAAGGGATGAGCTCAGGAGAAAGTATAAAGAATCATCAATCTTTGTTTGACTTACTCTTTACAATTTTTATCACCTTAAGGTTTTAACTTTTGTATTATTACGTTAGCTCTTTTTCTGAACTACAATCAAGAATTCTGTTAGCACAGGCCAGGTAACGTCTTCTCACATACTAAATTAAATTAAGATTTACTGTTTAACATGTGTTGTAGGATGTATGCTAAGGGTCTGTCTAGGTTCAGTTCAGAAAGAATAAATTGATGTATTGTCTCCCATGAAATAGAAGAATATGGATGTTCTTAACCACTATGACTCTCTCGAAGGGTCCCTGGAATCTGGCAAGAGTCTATTGTCCCATTATCCCCTGAAATCCTAAGGGATATGATCTATGTTAGATACTCAACATATTATAGAAATTTTCACATATTATATCCTCTCTCTCTCCCTCTCTCTCTCTCTCTCTCTGTCTTCCTTCTTCTTCTTCTCCTTCTCTCTGTCTTCATATAGTTTTAAATGTGTGACTTAATGAAGGTGGGACACAATTTGACTCCTAGAGTATTTACCCATGTCTCGTCCTGTCCTGTGAAAGGTTTTTTAGTATAGGAATCTAACTCTAATGAAGACACAAAGACAGTGCAGTCACCCTCAAGGTCCCACCTATGTCTCCTCACTCAGACTGGTACACACCTTAAGGCAGATCCTTTGCTCTTTCTTCTGCTTCCCAAAATAATGTAAAATAACTAAATAGCAGCAATTACTCATATTTGCTACTTTCAAATTGGTTGAAAACAGTTAATCTCATGTTCATAACGCTGAGTAAACATGAGAGATCTCACTACACTTCGTTTTATAGCTATGATGTTGGCATTGGGAAAGAAAGCAATAGAATCATGAGGAAATTTGCAATTTCCTATTAAGTCAACTAATCTAAAGAAATCAAAAGCATGTTCATGAAAAAGTGAAAAAAAAAGAGCATTTACAAGACTGTTGGCCTCTGTGAAGCTTTGTATTAGTGTGTGTTAGTCTTCCCAAAATATCTGATCCATTCCTCCGCAAGTAAATATTGTGTAAATTCATTTGTAGATATAATTCATTTTGAAAATGATTTTTTTTTTTTTTGTTTTATTGAGACAGGGTTTCTCTGTGTAGCCCTGGCTGTCCTGGAACTCACTCTGTAGACCAGGCTGGCCTCGAACTCAGAAATCCACCTGCCTCTGCCTCCCAAGTGCTGGGACTAAAGGCGTGCGCCACCACCGCCCGGCTTGAATATGATTTTTATTTCAGTTATTTTTGCTTTATTTTAAATGACAACAAATAAACAAGCATTCAATATTAGCAAAATCTTGCATCAACCACATTTTTCCCTCCTCAGGTAATTTGTACCGAGAGAAAGAGTTCAAGTTTATGTTTTTAATCCAATCTATTTGGAAAAGTCCATTTTTCTGCTTATGAACAGTACAGATGAATCTTATTCTGTTTATTTTCAATTCAATGCTAGGCGGTTCACACAAAATAGTCAATACTTGATCTGTGTAGGCAAAATAGTGTCAAAAGAAAAAATTAGTTATCATTAGTTTTACTCTTGGTGATAAAGTCTCAATTGTTTGTAAGAATAGGGTGTGTGTATGCAACCCCATATCAGCCCTTTTGGGAATGATCAGAGCCTGATCAGCAGCAATGGTAAATTCAGTCCCCATGGTGTAGCATTTTATCATAAACTCAGCAGGCATCCTTAGCGGTTGGCATATCTAGAGACTGAAAATGGCTCACTTTCTGCACCAATGTTCAAGTCAGAAATAACAACATGGAGATGTATCAGAGTACCAAATGCAAAGCTGCAAATGTGCCCACAAACTAAAAAGAAGGCATGGAAAATATCTCCTACGATGCAGAGGAATAAGACTGAATTCTCAAAAGCTCAAAAGTGGACTCAGGTTCCATGTCTCTTCCAGCCGTTCCTTCACTATCCATAGAGCAGTAAGCAGGTTACTCACATTGAAAATATAGTTGTTTCTCTGTAAGCCTGTAAGGTAGGGGTGATCCAGAACTCTCAGTTGAGAAACTGAGATACTGTCTCTCCATCCTGACCCAACACCTACAACAAAGCATTTCTCCAGTGCTTACTTTTACCCTCTTGTACCTTCCAACATAAACTAAAACTTCTGGAATGAAGAACAAGCTCAAGAATTGCAAACATGGTACCACAAAGCCTTGTCCTCGCCCTTCTCTGTCCCTTGATAAACTGTTAGATTACATTCCCAAAGCTAGCCACCAAGGTTCATTCCCTTATTTGGCTACTTCCTTATGCTGGACTCATTCCTAAGGCTGACTACAAATTTCCAACCGTCAAAGTATCAAGGTCTAGCAATCCAAATTCATTATATGGCCATGCTGACTAACATGTCCAATCAAGACATACCAACTCATCCTAACAGAGGCTTCCCACTTTTTTTCATAAGAACCACTCCTTTAGAGATGCTCATTGCTGTCCTCTGCCAATCTAGACATAGCCTCTGGCTTGACCCCTCTGGGCAAAGTAAATCTCCTTCCTGCTGAGAATTCTCTTCATGGAAAATTTTGAATTTATCATTTTATATATATATATATATTATATGTTAATTGACAAGCAAATTGCTGTATAAGACAAAGATAGACCCTCTTTTTCAAATAATAATATCACTGTTAATATGTCCCCCTCTCTTTGTGTTTGTGTGTATATGTGTGTATTAATTATGACTATTTCATTTACCCTGACTTCAATCCACTAATTCTCACTCCGATTGTTTAAGTTATCATTTTTCTAGGAAATTGTATTCACGGTCTCACTTAATTGTGAGAATTAATGGTTTTTACTGTGTCTCTGTATAATTTATCTAATTAGTTATAGCAGTATGTCTATGACTCCAGTCTCAATCAATTGTATCTTACACTTTTGTTTTTATAAAGTTAACATATAGTGAACAGAGTTCCCTTCAGAGGTGATGGAGAAGAGTGAAAGAGACTATTGAGGGAAAGAGAGAAGAGAGGAGAGAGAGAGAGAGAGTTAGCATTATAACTGGAAGTCCTAGACCCAGAAATGGGTGAAGTGTGTTCATTTTGATATTCCCACAAGTGTTAAGGTATGAGAGACTCCTGACCTAAACTGGGTTCAGAGATCCAGAAGTGAACTTCTAGAAAGAACAGAACATTTAGTCAGGGCTAACCAAGAAAGGGACACAGTAGAAACCTTGAAAATGGGATTAAATATCCATCCATCTGAATAAGGGTCAAGGTGTTAGCAATGGAAGAAAGTGAGAAATAGATGCATGCATATTGTAAACATTTTTGTTCATGGAGTTTTCTGCCTCTCTCATAAACTCTATTCCTTGTCTAGAATTGTAAATTATGCCAATGCTCCAAATAATTACAGCAGAAATATGTGTTATTTCTGAGGAAGGAACCATGAAATATATTCCTAATAAAGAGGTTCAAGCAAAGATGGCAGAATAATGTCTGTTTTTTAAACTTATTTTATTTTATTATTCAATCACTACCAAGATTTTTGGAAGATACAGGTTTTAAAGCCATCTCAGCACATGTCAGAGGGGATGTGAGCATCCCGTATATGTTATTAGTCTTGAATGTTCAGCTCTGAACATTCATTCAGCCTTTTGCACTTGATTGAAGACAGGCTAACCAACTCAAAAAATTCACACTTGGATTTAAAGCTAACCTCCCCTTCAGTCAGTTAAAATAAGACTCTTATCATACCTTTGGAGTTTTTTCCACCAAATCCATTTGAGCTCTGGATGTCTTTTCAAAAGAGACTCTTAATAGCATTAGTTCTGAGACTAACTATTCCTAGATCATATTTCCACTATGCCATACCTGCACTCTAGGATAACTAGTAAATTCTGAAGTATATAGTCTCTTGGCATAAGCTGAAATCCATTTGTATTTATGAATACCCTTCATAACCTTTCATCTGGAGCCACCTCTCACCTTAGCAGCCTATCATGGTTTATCCCTGTCATCTGAAGCACAGGTTTAGAGCAAAGTCTTACCCGAGTGTGAGGAAGGGGAGGTAGAGTGAGTTTCTAATACTCTAAGGAGGTGCAAGGTCTTCACGGCTCAGGGAGGTGACTCTTGTGGGAGTTGGCAAGCTTTCCATAAAAAAAAAAAAAATTCTCTACTAAATTCCACTCTAGACAATCCCTAGATGAATATATATTGTTCAAGTAAAAATTTGTAAATGAATTTACATAATTACATAATTTACAAGAGCCAAAAAGTCACAATCATTCAAATGTCTATCAGGTCCTGAATCATGTGTCATGGACTAAGGGCATAACTTAGCAATTGATCACCTGCCTGCATGTTTGGAGACTCAGGGTCAGGTTTCAGTACTACCAAAAAAAGGGAGTTTGGCTGGATGTCGGGAGCGGAGAAGGAATTGCTTTGAGAGACTGGTGATTGGCCTACTCCCAGAAAAATGCTTTGGAAATATAATCAAAAATTCTAAAATATAAAATAAGATATATCTATAGTGTGCCATAATATAAAATTCAACACGTAAGAAGCCCAACTATGCCATTTTAGTGAAAAAACAAAAAGGATTTCCTTTGCCTGTCTCTGTTTCCCAAAAACTATAGTCGAGTTATCAAATACAAGTCAAGCCTAAAATGTAATCCTTATTTTCTGTCATTATAGTTTATTTATACCATCTAATCAATAAAATCAAATTTGTAATGTATCATTTGTTCATTTGTTAAATATGTTGTTAACTCAAAATGCTGGGTACTGGGCCCAAGAAAGAAATAATTTATTCTTTATCCCTAAAGGGCTGTACCATTGTTTGCCACTGAACAATGCCCTATGCTATTATATCTCCTTTTCTTCCTCCCTCTCCACCCCCTCTGTGTGTGTGTGTTTGTGTGTTTATGTACATGCACACACACATGCACATTGGCATGTGTTTGTATGTCTAGAGCTATAAAATGTAATATCTAGATATTTACATGGAATACTAACATTTTGTCATGTTATTTTTGTTCCTTTCAAAAGAGAGCCTAGATAATTGGGAGGTAGATTCAGAAGCATGGTTTCCAACCTTTAGATCATGATATGACAGTGTAATGTACAAATGTGTGAGCCATACTCGTGCTATGCTGGGGTACATGAAGCCTCCCAACACAGATTGGCTAAACCTGATAATCATCTTCCTTAGCCCTGATGTCTGCTATCTAAATGAACTGAGGATATCATAGGCCCCTAAAATGTTTAGATTTACTCAAAGCTGATCAGTATCACCAAGTATGGAATTAAGGAAATGTGCACATCTGCTTTCTTTATATGTACTGGGTTGTCTCCATGAAGGGACCAAAGAATGAACAGATGTTCCTCTGTTCTATCCTGTTCTATAAATCAGTCAGTTGTCCCTTCTGGATATGTTGTGGAACAGCGTAAATTCTGGAAGGAGGAAGTGTTGTATTACCACTTTATTTTGAAAATGCACATATCACAATTGGATAGATATTGTGAGTTCTGTGGTGAAATTAATCCTTAATTTTAAGGTTTTAATTTTCTAGTTTTGCTGTGGAAATTTTATCTTGTTGCAATTCACCAGTAAAACATGATTTGTTTGTGATATATATTTTGTGTGGTTTTGTATTTTTGTACTTTTTGAAAGAGAAGCAATTGTGTTTTAGAATTATTGTCAACTCTTACCAGCAAAAAGGACTTTTAAAAAAATCATAAATTACAAAGAAATTTACTTAAAAGCAAGTCTTTGGTATACAAATAAGTTTACAACTTAATAAAGACTTAATTATTGTTGTACGCTAATGAGATATTTTTGTCTATTTAGGAAAGGATAGTAGCCTTTTCTATATTTCGACCACTTTCTCTAGAAAACTGAAGATAATTCAGTGGATCCTGTGAACACTGTGGTGACCCTTCCGTTTATAAACCTAGCTCTATGCTTCTTGTTTTACACAGTGAGCCCTAAGTTGCAATCACACAATCTCCTTTTTGTATTTATTCTACAGTCATTTAGGAACAAAGCTGAGGTTTTATTTGTTATAATCAAGACAGAGCTAGTATGTCAGGTGATGAACAGAACTGAGCTTTCACAGTAAGAGAAAGAGTTATAAATATCAGCCATAATGATTGAAAGCCACTAGCCTGAATTGTGATTTCAATTTCAGCCTTTCATATTCCTTTTTTTCCTGTTGAATTTTTTATTTGCTTCTCCTGGTGCAATCAGCTGCTCATCTTTGGTATTTCAAAGTTATTAGGAAACACATATAAAGTGAAACATATAACTGTCTGCTCAAATTTGAAGAAAGAGTATAAACTGGGAGCAAGAAGGACAAAACCATGGCTGGTTTGGCATCTGACATGAATGTCTCCTGGTTCAGTTCTCCGAGTGGTAGTTATCTGCTATAAATGCGGACAGAGTACATCTGTGTCTGGGAAAGGCTGTGCTTTCCTGTTCCTGGCTGGCCTTCTCTATACAACAGATGTTTTCCTTACTGCATAGACACAAATCTACCAAATTCAGTCACCCAAAGGTCAATTCTGTGATATGGAAGGTTTTAATGATGGGCAACGTGTGTCTGCATTTCTACCCCCACACTTATTTCCAATCTCTTCATTTTCTAAAATGTATTCAGTTGTTCTGAAACTGCAAAATAGATGCCATACAACCCTCTAAAACAAAATATTTTGAACTGTTATCACTGTATATGCCTGCTTCGCAGGGTCCTCCCAGAATATTTTTCTGGGTACAAACATTAAGCAGCAATGTGTTGCCAGAAGGACAAGAAATCTACTTATAGTTGTAAGAAAATATATCTAAACAAGTCTTACGAAGGGGATATTCAGATTCCTAAAGATCTCCTGATCTTCAGTCCACAATAGAAGAGCAAAGGAGCCAGGTTCTGATCAGTGAAGCAGCAACAGAGTGGATGCACTTGTGAGCAAAAGCAACTAATGCAAACAGGCAAAAGCCACCATGAGAATCTGTCCACATTTTGGGTAGGTCTTTCCACCTCAAGTTGATCATGGCAGTCACTCAAAGATATGCTCAACAGCTTGCTTTAACTCATCCAGTCAAATTGACAAATGATTATCCATCACATTTATGATCTCTCATTTGAAATGATCTTTAGGTGGAATAAAACTGTATTAAAAATTAACTATTTACTGACAACTAGAGATCTGATTTTTTATCATTTAGTTATTTTATTAATCAATTATTATGTTACTGAAATTTGTTGTCATTTTAAAGTACTAAGACAGTTCCATTATTCTTCAGAAAAATTCAAATTTCTCACCTTGGTGTATTTGCTCGTTTTGACCCAATTACTAAATGTCCTTTCATTATTAAGTCCTGCTATATTTGTCCTGTTTTTAAATAATGACTTCATTTTATCTCTTGTATGAAGACTTCTTCACATCCTGGTCATTCAATAAAAACATTTAGAGTTTCCTCTGTATGTCAGCTCCCATGTTAGCCATGAGAAACATCAGTTGGAGTGTCCAGCAATATGGCTCAGTGGGTAAAGGTACCTCCTTCCAAGCCAGTTGACTTCCATTCAATTTCTAGAACCTACAGGATACCCCCCATACACACCGAGTGATGCACAGGTATATGTATGCTTACACAGGCACTTACTCACAGAACAATTTTTTAAATTAATAAAAAGATATTTTAAAAACCCAAGTGCAAACAAGAATAAACAAATCTGATTAAATTTTCCTATAGCATCCTTTCTCTAACTGTATTAAATAGTCATCTCATATGCAGAGACAACTAGCTACAAATTAGTATATGATGTATAAGATATAGCTATTTTAATATGTATATATTTTAGAAGCAACTGAGTGTAGACTTGGTTTACTTTTTATCCTTGCTTACCTTTAGAAACTTGCTAAACATAAATCATTAAATAAAAAAATCTCGTATAGGCATGTGCTACTTCTATACATGTTGGTCACAGAGGCTCCTGAGGCTTCCAAAACAGTACAAACATTCAGCATGGTTGCCTACCACAACTAAATATTAAGACCTTATTGTTGAAAATATGTAATGCTTTAGAACCATGGCATAAAGAAATCCTGTGAGAACTGGGATAGAAACAAACTCCCTGCTTCCTAGCTCTCCTAGTGCTAGAAGGTGTTGCACAGAATGCTGAGGAGACTCATGATCAAAGTCCTACTTAACTGAGAGCTCTGGAGGACTACTCTACAAAATGGCAAGGCACAAAGTGCTCACTGGAGCAAGAGTGGCAAGCCAGTAATACGGGAAACCAACCACTCTTTGGGTCTGAAGCCCAGTTTACAAGAAGCCCAGAGCAGCACAAGAAAACACACAGAATCAACTAACATAGACCTACAGAGGCTCACAGAGACTGAACTGCCAACCAGAGAGCATCCATGAGACAGAGCTGTGTCCTCTGCTCATATGTAACAATCATGTAGCTGCGTCTTCCCAAGAGCAGGGACTGTCTCTAACTTGTATGCCTGCCTTCAGATCTCTTTCCCCTAACTGTACTCCTTGTCTAACATCAATAGGAGAAGATGCACTTAAGTCCTACTGCAACTTGACATGACAAGGCAGCCTGATATCCATGGGAAATCTGCCTCTTTCTGAGGAGAAAGGGGCAAAGGGTGAATGGGGGAGGGGAAGGGACATAAGAGAGGGTGACTGGGAGGAGAGCAGAGTGGAAGGTGTGATCTGGGGGTAAAGTAAGTAAATAAAGTAATTAATAATATAAAAGTAGAAAGAGAGCAAGAAAGGTGGAAGTCATGTTAAAGTTCTGAACTGAAATGCCAAGGTTTAGACCTAAATTAATTGGATTCATGGTGAAGTTCTGTGCTGTGACCTCCAACCCCTGGGCCTTAGAGACACATTTAATTTCAATGACTCTCTGCGACGACGATCTGACGCTTCCCTAAACTACTACTACTTGGATATCATGAGAAAAGCTGGGAATTTCAACTCTCACCCTTTCCAATCTTTGTTGAAATAACAAAGGAGCATCAGACCCAAATTGTCCAGCAATGTGTTAGGAATCAGTTTTTCTTTCTCGATGTGCTTACCCAAAGGTCTTTTCTTGTATTTTATAAATAATTTTTATAGTGATCTGTATAGTAAAGCTTTTATGTCTGGCTTCAAGGGAAATCATAATAAAGCCTTTTTGTCAGGCTTTGAGTGAAGTATTTCAGCAGTTCTTTTGCTATGTTTGAGTCCGTCAGTAGAAGCTGGGAAATTGCTTTGAGACTGTTCGAACACTGAAGAAATGTCTCTTTAGAGAATCTGCACTTGGTGATAAGTGAGAACTTGCCCCACCAACCTTGGTTCTAAGTATTACTGGCAAGCCTGGAGTTCTTACTTTTGATTATGGCTAGCCATGGTCAAAACGGACTAAGATTTGTATGATCCATCGGCTCTCACAGGCAGCAAAGGCAAGCTAACTTTGGTAGCTGGAACATTTCTTAGCCCCAGTTAACCTCGTAGAGTGTTTGAGTAAAGTAACAAGAGTGAGCTAGCTAGGTGTCGGTCTTTTCCAAGAAGGCTGCACCCCTCTGCTTCTTTCTGGAAAGTGAATGATTATCTTGGTGAGTTTTGCTCTCTACTGTAGCACCTATGATTGACATCAAACATTGCACTGTATGAGTCGAGACACTGCAAGTAGGTTTTGCTCTGAGGACTCAGTCCTAGCTAATGATCCATTAGTACCTATATACATATAGATATATACATGTGTATAAGTATGTATATATCTATATGTATATATGTATATATATATTATATATATATAATATATATATACACATGTGTGTATGTGTGTGTGTGTGTGATAATAGTAATTGAACTCAGTGGTTTAAAAAAATCAGTAAATAAATAGTAGTGCTACAGTTTGGAGGAGATGTGATGAGGAGGAGCCCTGCTGTATAACTCCCCCCACAAACCCTGGCACTTCAATTCTCTTCAAGGCTAGATGCTCCGTCTCCCACTGAGGCCAGTCAAGGCAGCCCAGCTAGTAGAACATATCCCACATATGGGCAACAATTTTTGGGATAGCCTTGGCTCCAGTTGTTCAGGATGGACATGGAGGACAAGCTGTACATCTGCAAGATATGAGCATGCAGGCCTAGGTCCAGCCCATGTATGTTCTTATTTTGAGATTAATGATACAGTTTACATTTCTTTTAATAGTGAGAAAATGGTACCTGATATCAAGAATTAATCGATGAATTAATCACTGATATGTATGTTCTTATTTTGAGATTCATGATATAGTTTACATTTCTTTTAATAGTGAGAAAATTGTACCTGTTATCAAGAATTAATTGATGAATTAATCACTGATACGTGTTTTCATCTTTATACTCTAACTGTATTTTCTTGGTGTGGAAGAAGGTGTATATACACAATATACTGCAAAATATTTCAGATGAGGTGCAGTTCAGTATCATCAATTCCTATCTCAGTAAGTGAGAGCATCCCACAGAGGGAGTTAGCTTAAACATTGCAATCGATAGAACTTAGATGAGGGGAGGAATGGGGTAGCATTGCAAAAGTACTTGTATAAATATAGAGTATTGATGACATAGAGAATTTGTGAGGTTCTATTTTTAAAACATTTCCACAAATTCACTGTATATAACCCAATCAGGAGTCAGGGCCCATTCAATTTTCCTTGACTATGGCCTGCCCATAATGACTTGCCTATAAAGAGTAAAAAGAAATAAGATACCTAGGCAAAGGGGCAGGGAACAAAATGGCCCTAGGTCACTATCATCTTCATAAAGTGGGTCTCATAGCACATACACAACTTGAAAATGGACATACAAGCTTGAAAGTGAAGAGAGAGGAAGACACTGTGTAAATTCAATCTTATTTACTATGCCTATCGACAGACTATGCATTCCTGTCCCATTCTTCTTCTCTTACACATGCCTCTTAAATCTCTGCCATGCCTGAAACCTGTTAAGCACTCATTAGATGCTGAGAATTATTTACACAGCAGAAGGAAATCATATAATAAGAAATATTATTAAGGCTGAGTGGTGGAGGTGCACGCCTTTAATCCCAACACTTGGGAGGCAGGGGAAGGCAGATTTCTGAGTTCGAGGCCAGCCTGACCTACGGAGTGAGTTTCAGGACAGCCAGAGTTATGCAGAGAAACCCTGTCTCAAAAAAACAAACAAACAAAAATATTATTAAAAGTAGAAATACTTTACCATGTTTGCTTCAAACTTAAATGAGCACATAAAAATCAAACAAAGTCCTTGAGATCACTTTGCTTCTGTTCAAGCCTCAGTAAAGTTCTTTCAGTCTCAGTCTCGGTCAAAGCATCTCATCGTACTTTCTGTCACTTCCTAGCTAACTGGATTGCTGCCCATGGCTTCTATGGACCTACATATGCAGACTCTTCCAATAGCATTAATTAGTTATATTAATTACATTGCATTGCTGCCCAAGGCTTTTATGGTTTTTCATAAGAAGACACTTTCTAGCCAATTGCACTACTGTCCATGCTTCTATATCCTTACTTACATACACAGCCACCTCCTAGCCAATTACTTTACTGTCCATGGCTTCTTTGGCCTTACATAAACTGCATATTCCTAGCCAATTGTATTAATGCTCATGGCTTCTATGGTCTTTCATATATAAACAATTCTCAATCTTTATAGCTTTAATTGTTCCCTTGAACTTTGACCAGTATATCCTCCTGGTGTCATTTCCATATTAATAGCCGTCAGAAAACTCTAAATCTAGAAGTGAGCTGTGTACTGCTCCCTGACCTTTATCATCTTGCCCACAGCTCTCCTTCCCTTCCTTGTAGGGCCCCAGGAGCATCCAGCTTAGACCCCTCCTCAGCCAGATCCCCTATCTGCTGAGTCTCAGGAGCATTCAGCTTAGACCGCTCCCTAGCCGGATCCCCTATCTGCTGAGTTTGCCAGAGGCAGAGCCAGTGAAGAGGAGCAGCGTCCTGTTCCCTGAAACCAATTATCAGACTCTTCCTGCCTCCCCAAGAGTCCTGCTATAATCAGGAACATCCAGCCAATACCAGGCAAGAACAGGGAGAAAGCATAAGAACACAGTCATCAAGAGCCAGGGCAATATGGCCGCGCCAGAGCTCACCTATCCAGCTACAGAAAGCCCTGGATACCCTACCCTCGCCAAAGCATAAGAAGATAAACATTACATCCAATCCTATAAAGACAATAGAGGCTATTAAAGAGGAAAGGAATAAATCCCCTAAAAATACATGAAAATGTAATACAACCGGTGAAGGAAAGGAATAAAACTGTTCAGAAAACTCTTCAATACCATGTGAAGAATGGGAACTTCAGTACCAATTCCATTCTTCTTCTAAGCCCATAATGACAATAAATAGTTTTAAAATATTTTTTTAAGAAGCTGCTATTTAATCAGCAGGAAGAAAGCATTCACAAAATTGACCCAAGTAAAAGATGTGAGGAGAAAAACATTTGACCTGAGAAACTGTTTTAGCACTTATCTTCCTCAATATTGTGACCATGTCTTCCTTCTAACAAAAATTTTCCTTCTCCAAGCAATATCATGTACCCAAAATTTGTTGCTTATTAAGAATAAATTAATGAGTAAATGGAAAGTTACACTGAAATGTACAGTATTTAAATCATAAATGCAGAAATCATATAGATACAATTCTACATATGAGGCCAACTACAGCTCAATCAGCTACATCATAAATAAACTATGAAATAACCAGATGATCAATAAAATTACTGGTCTATAGTGCAAAAAAAAAGTTGCTTTTGACCACGTATTCATTTTCTATTTTCTATAAACATTCCTAAGTCTTTTAAAAAAATAACCACATATTTACAATAGCATTTGAGTATGAGTTTTTGGAAACTCCTAGTAGGCACTTGGTTCACAGTTAACCAGTATAGTTTTGAAGAATAGCAATTTAGATTTCTCCTTGAGAAAACATTTAGTACATATTTCAGTTCCAGAGTGCATGAGGACTCTAAAAAAAATAGAGAGAGGCCTAGTTATAATCATTATACCTATAATGATGTCCTAATAGACCTGAAAAAGTGATTCTGGCCCTCCTTTGGAATTTGTGTGCCTTTCTCATTGTGATATTGCTTGTCCAGGAGAACTCTTAGGTACATTCAATCAATCTCAATTAAAATGATAGCCGAGATAAGCACTGGCCCTTTATGGAGACTAATTAAATTTTTGCTTGGTATTGGTTTGATGGTGTTCAGTGACCTTTTTTTTTTTTTTTCAGTGACAAGGAAGGAGAGAGAGGCCATCATGTCTCACAGTGATGCTATGTTATAAGACAAAGGCTAGAAAGTTTTCTTAGCACTACCTATTTACTTATTTCTTAAAAGCAGACAGAGTGTTCACATTTGCAGATATAACAGCAATAGTCAATGGCCCAAGTTTACTTGACTGAGCAAGCTGAGGTAGATGGGAAAACACAGTCAATCAAATGTCAGCATGTCAACAAGCATGCAACTACCAAATGCAGCTGTGTTGGTCAGCAGTCCAAGACCGCTTCTGTGATTATTTTCATTGCTGGGGTGTAGGTTCAGCTGGCATCAAATGTTGAGGAATACATTATAAATACATATAAATGCATGCTAGGTCACTATTTCTGTTCTGTAAAAATACCACACATGAAATTATGCTTCTACTCCAATTCTGAAGAAACCCATTCTATGGAAATTGTTTATAAAGACCATGAATGGAAATAGAAACATGGGTACTTTTTCAATCACTAGAAAAAGCATGTACTTAATCATTTCCAAAAAATATTTAAGTGCAACTGGAGACAAATGCTGAAAAAAAAATCGATCCATTTAATAAGCACTGTTGGAGAATTTCTTTCAGTCTGAAAGAGCTATGCATGAGCAGTAGGCTTATTTACTCTAAATGAACAAATTGCTAGAAAGATAGAGATAGAGAGGGTGGAGGAGTTTATTTTATGTGTATAAGTGTTTTTCCTGTCTAGACTTCACATGAACATAGAACCTCCAGAGACAGGAAGATGGCCATAGAGCACCTGGCACTGCAGTTACAGGTAGCTGTGAATTGCCATGTGTGTTGGTAACTAATCTCCATCCTCCAGAGGAGTAGCCAGTGTAGCTAACCATGGAGTTGTCTCTTTAGTCCAACAGTAATATTTTAAAGTGCAGCTACTTAGATAAAACGATGGAAAGATTTAAGAACTGAGAAACACAGAGTCCTCCTACAATGGGAGAAACTGGAAGAGAATCAGTGATTCTGACCTGTCAATGCCAGAAAACCTTGTATTATATGAATTCCTTTTCAGGTAGGTACATAAATAAATAAATAAATAAATAAATAAATAAATAATAAATAAATAAATAAATAAATAAGGAAGTAAAAGAAACTTTGGGAAAATGGAGTGACCAGTCTTTGAAGGCTTCCAGAAATAACAGACAAAAGCTGGAGAGTGACCTTTAAAGAATTTTTTTTTTTAGATATGTGTTCTTTATAAGTATTATCACTGGGTCACTTCACATCACTGTCTATATAACTATTGGAACTCATGTAGAAAACTGAAGGCCTGTTGGTTTGATGTGTTAGAAAACAGACTTTGAAGCTGACAAGGGGACTGGAAATAAAATAATCTTGAAGCAGGGAAAAGCATGGTTCGCTGACCCAGAACTTCTCATGTGATATCTTTCATATCCATGGCTGACCTCTCATTTCACACGCATGAAAATAAACTAGCAGAAAACAGCAGTTGCACAGGAGGAAAACTCAAGGAGAAATCACAGTTGTTCTCTAACACAAAGATATTAAAGAGAGCTTAGAGACCTCAATCCTTCCCCTCACTTCGCCATAAAACTCCCTGAGTTCCATCTAAGGTTTGGCTGTTGTTTTCTGGCTCTGTTTCCATTGAGTGATATGGGGTGGGGGGTTCCCCCTTCTGAGAGGAGAAGGGGAGTTGGGGACTTAGGCGAGGATATGTGGGAATGGGGACTGGGAGTAGAAGGGACCTGATAATGTGATGTAAAGTGAATAAATAAATAAATAAATAAATAAATGAAAAAAAGAGAGAGTTTAGAGTGAGAAGCTAGGATTAAATACCTATCATATGCTGATGGCCAGTCTGAAGACATAAGCAAATTTCTAACAAATTATAAAACAAATAGTGCACAGTTAACTAATAATTTAATTTTTCACATGAGAAAAAAAGGTTTTGTATGAAAGGGTAATTGAATCTGGAGTCTGCAACTTGCTGTATCTTCAAAATTTCTAGTTTAAAATAAAAAAAAAAAAGTTGCCAGGTATGTAAAGAAACGCGGTATCAGTTGTTAGTGAAGTCTATGAGAACAAATATTCAAGAGAAATGGTGTCACTATGATGAAATCTAAGCACAGAAATTGATAAATTGTTATACTATTTGTCAAGAAGAACAAATAAATGATAGTGAAGAAATTATAAGGAAAGATATTAAGAACTTAGATAATGGAAATAGATTAATAAAAATAATTCAATCTAAAAAGGTGCCTATAAACAGAAAGAAGAGTCACTCCATAGCCAAATGAGGCAGGATTTCCACTGTTTCAGAATGAGTGCAACAGTCTGCTTTAGGAAAAGGAGAGATGACATAGAGGGCTGTATACTTGTGTCTGTAATAACATTACTGATGCCAAGTGCCCTAAACATTATGCTAAGTCCTTTCGTACAGAACACATTCTCCTCTCAACTCCATGACTAAAATATCTTTAAACTGATATCATACATATGCAATATGAAACCCAGATGCTTGGTTTTCAAAAATAGAGGCTACTGAAAGGTAGAGGTCACAGCACATAATCCTCCTAAGGCCAAAGCTAAGAGTTCAGACACATCTTTCCTTACGTTACTAGTTAAAAGTTTTAGTATTTCAATTATTCTATCTCGGTCTGCTATTGTTTTAATAGGCAGGCCATTTCTTAATCTTTTCTTTACAAATTAAGAGGGATGTGTTCTTAGAATCCTCATGATGTAGCAACATCTCACAAACTGAAATAAAGTAGTGAATGCCTGCTGACAAATGGTTTTGTGAACTTCCTGAAAACTGACATATAGGGGCTGCAGAGTTGGCCCTTTGTAAGTTCTTGATTCACAAGTATGGAGACAAGATTTCAGATTTCCAGCACATATGTAAATGCCAGTTTTGTGTGGCAGCATGAGAATTAGTACTGGTCAGATGGAGAGCTATCTAGACTAGGAATTGGCAGCTTTGGGTTCACATGAGAAATCCTACTTCAAAAGGTAAGTTGGGGAGTATGAATACATAGGAATTGACCTCTGACCTCCACATACACATACATATCTGTTATGTACCTACACCACATGTGTTCATGCATACAAAAACAACACACACACATGCACACTCATGCACACAAACACACGCACACACACACACACACGCACACGCACACGCACACACACACA
>NW_022196904.1:182228975-182245851 GCF_008632895.1 Mastomys coucha | reverse complement strand
CGCACACACACACACACACACACACACACACACGCACACACACCATATGCTTGCAAACATCAATAAAATTCAGCACATACTCTGGCCAGTGAATTCTTCTAAGCCAGCTATTCTCTTCTGGCAAAAAATAAGGTCGCGCATCTCCTTTCTTCCAGACTAAGTGACACACGAGAGGATATAAACTAGACCTTGGCAAATACAATAACTTTGCTATGCCCAAACCCATGCAGATATATCAAGAAATCACAGCTTCTGAACATATATCAACATATCACTCGCATGTCCTAAGAATCGTACACAAATGGCTGAAGGTAAGACTTGAATTTTTAATATGAATGCAAAAAAGAATCAAATTTAAAGCATCTCTTTACAGGCATGATGACCTTACAGCACACGGTGATGTCAGCTTCCTTTATCTAATGTAATTCTCACTCTTTCCTCTGGCGATGAAGGATGGCTGCATGAATTATAGAAGGGACCTGAAGAGACCACAGGGCTAGTGAGCTAGGTCTCTGTTATTTCCATATGCACCTTTGGGTCTGAATTCATGGACAAGTGGAAAGTTCATCCCCAAGTCACATGCCTTCCTTTGGAGCTGGAGTTAAGGCTCAGGTTCACTCATGTTCAGACTGAGATTCAAGCTCTAGCTTCTCTCAAAAAAGGGCATTTTCACCAAAGAAGAAGCAGATTCAAGTTACAAATAACATATAATGCTAGGTTTCAGATATGTGCAATAGTCTAGGTTAAATAAATAAGACATAGTAGTCACACTGCAATTATTAGCTCAGCTTTTTGGAGGGCAGGATAGTTGTTTGCCTAGGCCATGAGGTCTTTTGTTCTTAATACATATGCATGAAAAAAAAAAATATATATATATACATGTATATATGTATATATATGGATTGTATGTGTATGTGTGTATGTTTGTTACCTTTAGCGATTACAATTTATTTACTGTATTTTACTCTTTCTTTTCTCCCTCCAAACTCTCTCATGCATGCCCCGCTTTGGTCTCTCTCAAATTCATCGCCTAGTTCTCTTTAATTGCTTATATATGTGACTATTTCTAAATACATATATACATATTTACAACCTGCTCAGTCTGTGCAGGGTTACTTGTAAGTATATGGTATGGGAACTGACCCTCTGATATTCAATATCTAATTTGTACAGCCTTCCCTGGTACAAATGTTTCTCCTGCTCTCAGAATTCCTTAGCTGTCTGTACCTCTCGGTCTAGGGTTGAGAGGGCCACTCTCTAGTTATGGAGTGAAGGATGGAAAGAAATACTGAGAAGGAAGGAAAAAGGTAAAATAATGGTAAGTCTTCCTGAAAAAGTCATAAGGGATCATACTATTAAATATTTACGTAAAATACCTATAATTCATGTACATCTCTGTATAAATATTCACACAAAGTTTAAATAATATTTTCCCATCTGAACTGATAATTGTCCTTCAAGATACAAGAAACTATACTACAAATAAAAACAAAACAAAACAAAAAAACAACAACAAAATACTAGAGATAAAAATATCTTTTGAGTGTAGGTCAGCGTTGTTCAACAGATTCCTAAAACCTTATAGGCTCTTGCTATGCCTCTGGTTGTCCCACCCTACAAAGGTGGAAGACAAGTCTCTATTGCTGAAGATGCCACATGCTTCCATAGGTTCCATAGGTTCCAGGGGTCCTCCTATGCAACATGACCTTACAACCTCCTCTCTGGGGGCTAGCCCTCATGAGCCAGAAAGCAACATGCGGGTCGTGCATGCCAACAGAGAGTCTTCTGGACAAACCAAATTCTTCCTTCACCATAGCCCTATTTGGCTAAAGTCTCAAGGAAATTCGTGGGTTCCTAACCCAGTCTGGAGAGCATTGGGGACACTGTCTGCACCAGCAAACACAGATCTAACACAGATCCAAAGGGCCATGATTTTGTGACACTAACCTGGGTGAAAGAAAAATGGAAAAAAAAAGGACAAAACGTTATTTTTCTAATGTTATATGAGTATAAAAGAAAGAACAGGACTTTAATCTTCAGTGAGGTTTTTCAAGCAATCTGGGGCTTAGCATGAGCAATATTAAAGGCAATCTGAAACTCTGAGAAAAAAATGTGACTTTATGTTTAGTCTTATTTAAAATGAATGAGGCTGCCATTTCCCATCTCAACAACTGTATTTTATAAAGCTATGCTTTGCAGGTTGATCCCACTGCACACGGGGATTACCAGAGAGGTACTGCTCATCTTTCAGGAGCAGAGGAGCAGTCTCTTGAGACACAGCTAAAGAGATGAGCAGAGATAGGTAAATCTCTGACTTTCAATGTAGTTTTCTGTGTTTCAGTCGCTCTGCTCTTCCCATAGGTTTTCACACTGTTACAAAATCTCCTCCTGCCTTAGTGTGCTTTGAGCCTGCTTTTGCCCAGGGTGAAGTTAGTCCACAAATTCCAAAGTCTTCTGAAGAGAGGGATGAGGGCGGGTGGGAGGGAATCTGTTAACAAGTTCCTGTTGTTACTGAACAGTTCTGAAGAGAGCCCTGTGTTCTGTCTACCGGATCAAGACATCACCTTTCCAACAAAGCTCTGCAAAGCACATTGGAACTGTGTATCTCAGACCCACATTTTAATTTTTTTCAGAAGTACCAATATAAGTCTGATTATTCTTCTTTTTTTATTTTTCTATTTTTCCGTGCCAGCGATTGAATCCATGGTTTCCCATAGGGTAAGCAAATATACCAGCACTGAGCTACATTCCCAGTCTTAAGTTTGCAGTAATTCACAATCCATCCTGTCAGCTCTCCATCATCCTAAACTCTATATTTATTATTTCCTATTTACTCACTTTCCCTTCCTAACTGAACAAACCTCTTTTCTCTTTCACTTATCCATTAAATACTGAGCATCTTTTAAGAAGCATTTCATATTCTAGCACCTCTATCCCAAGCTGTCTAACAGTCCTGTGTAGATTATTTGGTCCACTATTGAAACTCTGTAGTATTTATTATCCAAATAACCCGTTGTTTCTTATCTGCTTCTTATTGTTATTACTATAAGTATATTTTCTGCTGTTGCCAAAGCAACCTGCACATTTCTCTCATGCCTATGCTTTTATAGATACATTTGCTGTCTGACAGTAACCCCCTGCTCTCATTCATGGACTACTACATTTCTCATGCAACTCATTTCTAAGCCTTGTGGTTTAAATTTATATCTGTGTCATCTACATTACTTGGGGAAAGAAAGAAAGAAGGAGGGAAGGAAAGACAAAGAAGCCAAGAAAATATAGTTTATTTAAAATAATCAGACTTTGTTTAAAGAGATAAAAGGCAAGCGCTTGGTCTTCCAGGCTCTCTTACATCTTTTTGTGAAGTGGATTTAAGAGTAGGAAGCTAATTTATTCATGGGTTCAACTCTACAACATGGGGAGGTTTTCCAAATGGAATGGGGCTTACTTCCTTCTTCATTGTCTAAAGTTTAGAAGTAGTTTTTGGAGCAGGGCAGTGGTGGCACACACCTTTAATCCCAGCACTTGGGAGGCAGAGGCAGGCGAATTTCTGAGTTCAAGGCCAACCTGGTCTACAAAGTGAGTTCCAGAACAGCCAGAGCTATACAGAGAAACCCTGTCTCGAAAAAACAAAAAACAAAAACAAACAAACAAACAAACAAAAAAAGAAGTGTTTTTTGGAAACAAATGGTAATCAGGATGGATTACCAAGTTTGTCACATTCAGGCACATCTGCTGCAGGAAACTATTTGCTAAAACCAAGACACTTAAAGATTTGGAAGAACAAATGGTGTGGCTGACCTGAATGTCAAAACCCTTAATCCCAGCTCATCTGAAAAAAAACTGAGGAAAAGAATCACAATTTTGAAATCAGGCTGGACTACATGGTAGGTTCAAAGCCAACCTGGTAAACTTTTTGAGATTTTTTTTTCAATAAATACAGATTTTTTTAAAGAGGAGAGGGTTGTGAGCATGGCCCATCGCCAGAGAAATTTTTTACCATGTGTAAAGGCTTAGGCTCAATCATCAATATAAAAACTAAATGAGTGGCACAATTGAACAAAGGATTCAAAGTAGTGTATTAAAAGGTAGTGTATGTGATATACTGGCTAACAAATCTTACTTCTCTCCAGAATCAATTCACAGTGTTTCTAAATTTGAAAATGCTGGAATCTGATTCATTAGGTCTTTAGGAGAGGCTGAGAATGTGGAGATGAGATTGATAACTTGCAAATATTCTGATATAGCATATGTCACTTTAGTAAATTCTGTTGAATGCCCCTGTTAGGCTTAAGAGCCTAACAGGATTCAAACAGACCTCATGAACTTATCTTTCACCTAACACACATGCCATGTGATAAGTTATGCCATACACAGTTCATCCATCCATCCACCCATTCATTCATTAATTTATTCATTAATTCATCCATTCATATGCTTCAGTCATCCCATGGGACTGGTTCACCTTTATAAATTAGAAAAAATAGACTTGTTTTGGTTACTTATAGATAAGGTAAAAAAAAATCTATTACCCTTTAGGGTTTGTATACTGTGGCTAGGGATAGCTTGTTAACTCCAATATGAAGGCCTAGGATGAGAAAATAAACATGTCCCCAGGAAGACAGGAATAGAAACAACTTATGAAATATGAAGGAAGGTAAAAATGAAAAAAAAGCTAGAAAAAAAAGGGATCTCTTCATATGGACTGACGATTATCTGATGAATGCATTGCCCCTGCCCACAGTTAATGTATAATGTCACTTAGAAGCACATAAGATTTTCTCAAAGATAACAGTTAACTGCCCACAGTTAATGTATAATGTCACTTAGAAGCATATAAAATTTTCTCAAAGATAACTGTTTCAGAAAGGAAGAGTGATATCTATTTTAAGCAATTCAATTAATAATATCAAGGCAATCGGTTGCTGATGAGGCACAGAGCCTATGGTATCAGGAATTTCCATTTCTGATGCCCTATCGGCTGGGAAGAGGCACCAATTGTATTTGTAATATTAATAAGGCTAGTCAAGTCAATGAGCTATTTCACCTTATTTGTCCCTTCAAGACTTCACAATAGATATAAAAACTGGGATTTTCAATCTAAAGAATATCAGTCTTTGATAAATTAAAGTTATATATGAATAAGTTAAGGTCAATTTTTGTATTAGCCACTTCATTAAGAACAAAGCAACACCTTCCAAGTTTATTTTAAACAAAACTATGCATGCAGAGAGCAGAAGCAACTCTGTGGGACATGCATTATATCACAAAAATCTTACACAGCTGGGGCAAGAACTAAATGTCGTCGCTATATCTGTCTATATGCATATGCATATATATGCATATTTATAATAAAAAGAACACATAGTAACTTTATCACTGTGTTTCACTCTTTTGCATCAGTACCAGCAATACTAGAGATGAAGGACTTTCTTGAAAAATTAAGGGAACTTTTTTTATTTTAAAGTTATTACTTACTTGGGAGTTTTGTATTCTTTAGAAAAAAAATCAAAATAAATCATATGTTTTTTTGAGATATTGTTTGGTAGCTCTACTTATAGGTACAAGCTAAACAATCACTATTCATGATGCAAAATATCTGTGAGATATCAAGAGAGAGTGCTTCCTAAGCTTTCAGTAAATATAAACTGAGTTATTCAGAAAACTGTGAGAAGAAAGAGCCTATAGTAGGCTCTTTGTGCTGGGACATGACAAGTTTCCCGCTACATTTGTACAACTTTAGAGACAAGACTATGCCTTACTACATGCTGGCTGAGGAGCACATGGTGACTGACATAAAGTCTAGAATTTAATTGGGCATAGAAATAGAACATGAATATCCAAGATAGGATTCATATCAAGAATTAGCAAGGTATTTTCCAGGAATCTGTACCTGATTTTTAAAGTAAAGTTTTATTGGAACACAGCCATATATCTATATCTATATCTATATCTATATCTATATCTATATCTATATCTATAACTATAACTATAACTATGTCATCTATCTATCTATCTATATCTATCTACCTACATACCTACCTACCTATCTATCTATCTATCTGTCTATCTATCTATCTATAGAAGATGCTTTATGCTATGACACTAGAGCTTCACTTGTACTAACAAAGACTTTATGACCTGTGGGCCACCAAGCATTAAACATCAACTCTTCAGGCCTTTGAAAGATCATTAATAGTTTTTTTTTCTACATACTAGAATACACTAATAAAAAACACAAGAGGAGGAGTCTAGAGTTAAATAAAAACTGTGGAATAGATCTTACAAGCTGGCTTTACCCATGGATACTACAAGTGCAAGAATAAAATATATTACAGAAGTAAAAAACTTGTACATTCTATCTATCAATATTACATGAGAACATCTATATTTAAAAACTGTAGAAGATTTTTAACTTTATAACAGATTCTATTTTAAAATATAATCTCAAAATACTATAATATAGTCTTAAATTAATGAATAAGGAAGAGCTAGAAATTTTGAAGAAGCCATAAATAGTTTTACGTTTTCACTCACCTGTTGAAATGGTTCATTTGTCCCATCTTTTTTTTTTTTTTTTACTGATTTTATGTCAGTGCTCAAGATTCCCTGTACAATGATGCACATAGAGAAAAGTGGACATGACCAAGTGTAAAGGGGAATTAACTCCCCACTAACTTTTTATGCAACACATTTACAGCAATTTTTCATGTTTCTTGTGGAAGCCTTTTAAGCTGGTGAATGCTTTTAGCAGAAAAAAATGTTAAAGTTTCAACTGTGTTTGTGCAAGCATTAAAAATGATCATTAGACTGTAGAAAGTTCTAGAATATTTCATGTCAGGCGTGGTGAAAATTGGCTGCTTTGGGCTGGATTCTTTGAAAATCTATCTTGACTTATTTTTGAAATTTACTACTTGTATAAAAGTTTACTTAAAGCATTTCCTGTTCCTTGCCTTTCTTCCTTTTCAATATTTTAAGCAAGTTGTTTATTTGATCTTCCTTAGACTAGGTTCTCAGGGAGGTATGCTATAACCGCCCATTTGTCCTTCTATATTTGGCCTTTAATTTTACTCTGACTTACACAGGACTCTTTCTTTATGATTTAGGAGATTGCCTAGAAGGTACCTGTCTGTAAAAAATTGTTCCATATAAGTTATTTTTCTTTATTCTTTAGTATTTGTTTTTTGGTTAGATCCTGAATTTGGGGGACTTTCAAGCTGCTGGTTTAGTTAGCAGTTTGAGAAGAATTTGACTAATAGGATTTCAAACATTTCCTAAGCAATAACTTTTCTGAGTATATAAGGATTAAGAGTATATTATCCAAGAACTTAAGATACATACCCTCAATATTTTATATTAACTCACTTGTTTTCTTTTTTTAAGGTTGTTTGTGGTTGCTGGGAATTGAACTCAGGACCTCTGGAAGAATGCCAGTGCTCTTAACCTCTGAGCCATCTCTCCAGCCCAAAACAATTTTTTTGTTTTGTTTTGATTTTTCGAGACAGGGTTTCTCTGTGTAGCCCTGGCTGTCCTGGAACTCACTCTGTAGACCAGGCTGGCCTCAAACTCAGAAATCTGCCTACCTCTGCCTCCCAAGTGCTGGGATTAAAGGCGTGTGCCACCACCGCCCGATGCCTATTTTCAAATTTTCTAATCATTCTTTCATTTTTATAATATCATTTAATGCTTCTTTGCACATCTCATAGATGATAAATCAATAAAACTACATATGATAGATTAAAGCTATATAACTCTATACATAGGAGATAGGTAGAAGGTAGGTAGATGAAAGACAGATGGCACCTTTAACAACTCTGTAGTATCCTTATTTCATTTAGTGATAGAATAATGCTCCTTGTAAAATGTTCCCAAGCACTTTTACTCAAGGCTACCATAAATGCTATATTTCTTGCAAAAAGAACTTTGTAGGTATGGTTCAACTTAAGAGATTTGAGATTGGGAAGCTATCCAGGATCAGTTGAGTTAGGCCTAATATAATCATGGCATAGGAAAACAGTGAATTTTGTGTGTTTGGAGGCAGAAGTGACAAGTCACAGAGAAAGTGAAAAAGAGTTAGGGACTAGGAGATAAACAAGAAATATCAGCTGTGCAACTGAAGAGTTGAAATCTGTCAAAAGGCCAAAAGTCCAAAGATATTATTTGCTTTATTACCTATCACTATTTTTAGCACCCAGGTCCTGGTAAAGGTTTTGTTGTCTTAAAAATTTATATCTAGGTACTATTATAAATGACATTTTAGAATAATAAGATTTAAAACATTTTACAAAGGTTTACTTAGAGTTAACACATAAAATATAATTTATCAATTTTAATGCATATTTATTTGTATTCATTTTGCTATTTTCAAAGACATTAAAATATACTTTAAATTATTATACTAGATCAGTTTTTAAAAAGGAAAGGAAAAAAGCATTATTTTCACTGGTCTTCATTTATTACAATTTTAGAGTCCTTTCTTTTGTAAATGTAAATATTTCCTTGAGTTTGATGAAGGGATGCCTTGGAATGAAGGCTCTAAGACCTTATATGCTGCTTGCAGGCTATGAAGGGATGTGTAGGGATGCAACTTATGTGACTCTCATGTAGGTAGGTTTTTATGTGATCCAAGTACTTGTAAACCATCCATGTTCTTATAAGTAGTCCATTACTCATACAAAAGTACAGACTCCTTTGTAAAGTATTGTTTCCTATCTATGATGAGTAGACATTTTTTTCATATCTTCCAGAAAAAGACCATCCATCCATTGGAGAATGTTTATTCTCTTTCATTTTTTTTTTTTTGGTTTTTCGAGACAGGGTTTCTCTGTGTAGCTCTGGCTGTCCTGGAACTCACTTTGTAGACCAGGCTGGCCTCGAACTCAGAAATCCACCTGCCTCTGCCTCCCAAGTGCTGGGATTAAAGGCGTGCGCCACCACCGCCCGGCGCTCTCTTTCATTTTTAAAGCATGCTTTCTCTAGATATAGATTTCTGGATCTATGTAGAATTTTGGTCTCCAATCTTTCCCATTCATTACTTTAAATATAACATATTTTTTCTCTATTTGATCCACATCAAGCAAGAATTTCTCACAAAGTCTTCTAAAATTCTGATGTTTGTTCCACTGAAGCTTGAGTGGTTTTTGCTGTACCTCTTATGACTGTCTTCAATATTTTCTCTTTTATTTTTGTTGTTGTGGGCTGAAACATAACTGTAGACGGTGGTCTTGGTACTCTCATGTTCTGTTGTCTCCAGGTCTGCCACCTGAGCCTCATGAAAGCACTCAGTTCTTATTTCTTCAGACAGCCTATTTTCCTTTTTCTCCTTTCACAATTTCGGTCACAGCTGTATTTTGCCATTTGATATTTCTTTGTTTCACTATGGTCTCTTCTGGGCACAGACGTTCAGCTTCATGAGATCTTTCTTCCCAGGCCCAGCCTCCCATATACTCTGCTAAAGGCTCTGCTCATTCCCATTTGTTATCACACCTAGGACTTTCATGTGAATGTGTCTTACAGCTCTGACATTTCCACTGTGTCTATTATGATGTGTTGCTGTGTGTTACACATTATTTCCTACGGATACAAACTTACCATAAACACAGCATGTTAGTCACTATCAGATAATCTCAACTTCTATGGTTTCTATGAAAATCTAGGTAGTGTTACCTTTTCACTCTTCTCATTTGTTTGTCTTCTTCTTGTAGCTGTTGTTTTAAATACTTTATTTAATTTGATGTTGCTATTTGAAGTTCTTGCCAAAGATACTAAACTAGATAAATAACTCTCATGTCTGAAAACGGGTGTTTCTTTTTCTTGCTGTTGGCCTTAATATTTGGTCTTGATTTGAATGATATCGTTATCAATTTGACTGACATTGATATTTTTGTTACCATGGTTACTGTCAGTACATTATACTCTTTAGATCTACGTAGATTCTTGTTTCGGGGGTCTTTCAGTTTTACTTTGCTGCTCATCCTCACCTCCATCCTCTTGATTTGCCAACAGTGCAGCTTGGTTCTCGTGGACTTTGTCCTCAGTGTGGTCTTACTTTATCTATTTACAAAGTTTTACAAAGAGGCCACCACAAAAGGACAAGAATATTTTGTCTTATGTATACCTACCATCATAACAGGGTAAATAAAGGTGGACAATTAGAAATATGATAACTTGGATGAAAAGTTATTGTAATAATTGGTCATATTTTATACATATTCTGAAAGAAATAAATTAAAGGCCAACTAAAAGAAATTCATGGGTTATAGTTATTCCTAGATCATAGAGATAAAAAGACAATGAATATAATTGTACATAATATCTATGTGATATATAGATATCACTATGGTTTTATAACTATTATTCTAGTTTATGAAAAATGGTGTATATGAGTACATGGAATGTGCTAGTTATATATGCACATATATTTCTCTGCATTTCTATTCCACTCATTTGAGTTTAAATCACTCAATTTATTAATCTAATTCTTATCAATATATGGTAAAACTATAAGTCAAAGCAACAATGACTGTTTGCTGAAATCATTAGGTAATTTTCAATCAAATATGATAGTTGATATATAAGGAAAGAGCATGCTGAAGTAACTTATAAGGTACTTTTAAGTGAATAGTTCATGTTTCATCATAAAATAGTATATAGGTACTCAAATTCAGAAAGCAACTTGTAGAGTAAATATATATCCCAAACATCCACTTTGTGTCTCATTGTTCTTCCAGGACAGGACACTAAACTTCCTGGAGACAATGAAAGATTACTCCCTTCTAGAAAATGAAATGAACCACAAGTTTAGCTTGTAATCATTAAGTGTATATATAAAGCATGTTCTCTGGAATAAAGACCCCCAGGGGTAGATAAATGAAGACTATGGCCTTAAAAAGAAAACTAAGAATGTGACAAAAGACTTGGTTTTGAAAAACAAATGAGAAATTGGTAGATGTAAATTCTGAATTATTCTCAATCTTTGTGCCTACAAATAATTACACCACCAATTGCCAGATAACCAAGAGCAGGCAGGAAGACATACCATGAAAGAATTTGGAATCAAGAGGAAAGATTTAAGAAAACGTATAGAAAATCCTTCTGGAAAGAGTGAAGGTTAAGTGTTTCGTGAAAATCTGGGGCCTATTTCATTCCCTGATGGACTGGCAAATTTTAATGATTTGGATATAAAAAAGAACAAAACAAAACAAAACAAAAACAAAAACATAAAGCAAAACAGTCTGCACAGATGGCAGGTGCCACCTGAAGTGTAAGAAGCACGTTCTTATGATCAAAGAAGCACTGTTTGGGTTTGTCATTCAGTCTGTGTATCTGTTGGTTGCTTGCTTGGTCAGGCAAAAAAAAAAAAAAACCACAAAGTTGTGAATGTAAATAAGAGCTAGTGTAAAATTGTACACACCCCATGAGATGGATCGCACACAAGTATTGTTCACACTTGATAATTTCCACATGAAATGTAGCCATCTCCTCTTTGGATGTTGGCACTGGCAACTTCTCAACATTTGGATTTTCCAATATTCATACTTTTCATAGCAGGTGTATCACCTCATGCTTCATGAACTAACACTGGCTTTGAGTTCAATCTGTGGATCATAATCAAAGACCCTTTGTTCTTCTCTTGAGCTAGCATGGTTGGCTGGATCACAAGTATTTTCATTGGGGGTTTTAATCCGTTTATGGAGAGGTGACTATGTTGCAGGTTCTCTGTTAGTTACTTCCCAGCTGCAGGGAGAAAATATGAAAACTAATTAGTCAAACAACCTCATGTGAGCCAGACAATTTCAAACTATCTAACAACTGCCTTACTTAGGTCTACATAAACTAATTTCTGAAAAATCTAGGCCCTGAAAATAAATATCTTCTTAATGAAATTAAACATTACCTGATAAACAATACAAAGGTAAAAAGATTCCAAAATTACAGAAGGCCTAGACTCTGCCATTGTTAAGATTTTATGTTAACATGTGTGTGTGTGTGTGTGAGTGTATTATGTGTACTGTATGCATGCAGAACCTCCAAAGGTCAGAAAAGCTGTCAGATCCTCTGGGACTGGAGTTCCAGACAGTTGTGGGCTAGCCTGTGGGTTCTAGGAACTAAATCCAGGTCCCTGAAAATATACTACCTGCTCTTAAGTACTCCACCCTCATTCCTACCCATAAGATGCTTATAGTCTTCTAAAGGAAGGTAGAAATGCAGAATCAGTCTAAAAGTTTCATACAATGTAATTAGTGCTGCCATGGCGTATACCCAAGTCTTAACAGAAATCCCCTAGAAATGTGTGAGAATTTCATTTAAAGTTGGTTTCCAAAGATGCTAGCAATTTTACATTTCAAGAGCAAATAACTGAAATTCATTTTTATCAAAATAATCATTAAGCAATTATCTTCACTTCTGGTCTACAATTCTATAATGCTCGTTATCTTCTACAGGATTCTGAAAAAGTGTCACCATGCTGGGCCTTATATGGCCAGGGTCCCATGATAGCTGAATTGTGGCTAACAATCCCTGCATATCTTCCACATTTTCTGTTTCATATTCATTTGGAAATATAAACTCATCTGGATAGAAAAGGTTGGGTATAAATTATTTGCAAGTTCAAGCCAGCCTACGAAGCCAGTTAGTCTTAATTTTGGACTCTATGGCATGTACTTGAACTCAACCAGACTGGCTGTATTATTCATATCCCATAAGACTTGCATTGCCTTTGGGTATTTGATAGTCCAAAGTTCAGAGGATGTATCACAGTTTTCTATAGTAAAAGAAGCTTCTCTTACAGGTCATCTCTGATGGGTGTCATCCTACTGGCAGGCAATTCCTCTTTGTGGGCACTGCCCTCTGCTCACATGGTAGTGATATGTTTATCTTAGTCTCTCCAATTTCCCTGCCCCTTATACTGTTTATCATTTGTCTTCACAGTCTAATGTTTGATTAACATAACTTATAAAGATAACCAGAAATAATCCTATCCTCTATATGCTTGGATTCTCTTTTTTTCTTGTAAAGTAAAATCAACTTTCCTGAGTAACTTTCATCACCCTTTCAATACTAGTCTTAAAGGGATGCTGTTCACTAGAAAAACATGGAAGCACAAGCTTAAGAGTATACTTACCATTTTATTTTCATCTTAGGAGTAGGTCTATCTTATTAACAGACAATTCATTGCATCCTTACTGGGCTGGAACATCTATACCTGTATAATCATCTTCAGATGGTTTTGATGACACTAATATTCAGAATTCAAAATTATTTTGTAAAGAGATAATAACACTTATCAATTAATAATAGCTTAAGAATATCATACAGGATATAGGAATATGCAATTACAAATCTTTTTCAGTACACATTCTGCTTTCTTTTAGTTCTTAAAATGGATGGAGTGTTATAGTCTAGCAGTCATGCACAAATATGTACTCTAGAGATACAGTGTATCAGTCCTTACATAAAACATATAAATGAATCTTCATAACTTGATTCTCACCGAGAATTATCCTATTATCCTTCAGCTGATGAGGAATAAATAAAAGTTAGTATATTTATAAAATATAATATTCAACAATAAAAACATGAGATACCTATACATGCTAAACTATTGATGAAACTTGCACATATTATCAGAGAAGGCAGATATAAGTAATTACATATTTTAGCATCCCATTTATGTGCAATGGACTGGGCTAGACTAGACAAACCTATAGACACAGAAATTTATTTCATGGAAGTTCTAGCAAAAACTGAAAGGTTTGTTTAATGGTCAAAAAATACAGGGTATGTTTTTGGTACAATGGATATATTCTAAAACTAACAGCAGTGATAGATAATAGATTATGTGAATAAATAGAAAACTGCTGAGTTAAACACTTTAAAAGGTAAATTGTATAGTGCATGAATTATGCCTTAATAAAACTGTTTAAAAAATAAAGAAAACAAAAGAGGTCTTTAAATTTTCAGAATATTCACTGCAGGTTTTCCTCCAATATTGAATTGCCCAAGTGAATTACACTGATGGATATAATGAGATTAACTTTATATGGCTTATTACTCTAGTACAAAGCAAGGTCCTGCAGTGTGAGAACTGAGTGAACTAAATGGCCACCTGTGGGCTGCTGAGGGCTCTTTTCTAAGACAGAAGTTCCATAAAGCTGTCAGCCTTTTTTGTTCCCCATAGGTCGTTTTTTGAGCTAATAGATGGCTCCAGCAAGGTTTCTTAGAATTACCTCCCTGGGAGGCAGCTTTTCATGGCTGCTCATCTACCCTAAATGGCTTTTGACACAGGTGAAATCACAGAATGCAGAAAACATCATCCAAGGTGGCCCTGGTGTCTACAAAGCCCCGACTAACAATGCTATGATGTAGAAAGTTTTGAGTACGTTTTGAATGTGTGTTGGTGTGCGTGCACACATGCATGCATGTGTGTGTGTGAGTGTGTGTTTTCGATTGTTACAATTTAAAGAATGGTAGCTCTTCCTCCTCATAAAAAAATTACATAGCCTTGAATAGCAAGACATTCCTCTTCAGTAAGGACAGTATGACACTCACTAATTGGGAGCCATAGGGGAAACAGGTTTGCGTGAGGACTTACTGTCACAATCCAGTTCACCTGCAGAGAATGCTAAGCTTGTGCATACTTCTGGCAACCCATCATTTGTTTCCTGTAAGGGTAACGGGACTTTATATATAAATGTTTCCAAGGAAAGTTGGCTTCAGTTAATGCTGGGTTTTAAATAGCATTCTTGGCTACGATGCTTTGTTGGAAGTATCTCAATTACTTCAAATCAGGTTTATTTTAGGCTGTCATACACTGGTACTACAGGGGAATACAGAACATGAAGACCCTTAGTATCCCTGAAATCTCTGCTGTTATCACAGTTACAGCGAAAACTGTGTTCCTGGATCAATTTAACTAGCTTTAACAAGAACATCTCTGTTAGCACCCAGAAACGGTGGTAGTTATGGGTGGGTCCACAGACCTGTCATCAAGGCAACGGCCACCATATTCCCAGAATCCATTGGGTTCAGCTCCCACCTTTACCTGGACCTGCTACGTCACAATCCGAATATATGAGATAATTCTTCCATTTCTCTCTCTCTCTCTTTTCCTCTCTTCCCTCTTCCTGCGCCGTGGTCCCCACTCTTCCTTAATTAAACCTCTGAAACATGGAGCTGTTTGTGTCTGGTGTCTGCAGACGTGTCCGCTGCCACCCGAACCCCATCATTTGGAGCCAAAGCCCGGGAGCGTGGCGGTTTGCGTCTCACCGCCGGGGCAGACGCAGCACGGCCACATGGGGCGGCCGCTGAGACCGCCGCCTCCGCCAGCGGAAAAGCGGCCGCTGCCCATCTATCGCGGGGAGCAAGAAAACAGTCCCAGCACTGCCAACCAGGCAGTATAGGTACGTGACTTCACAGCCCCCTCACCTGGCAACTGCTCACCAGACACCGTGAGACATAACCACGTGAGCCGTAACCCACTCAGGCACCATTCAGCTCCGTGTTTTTTTCCATTTACCAGATTGCTCATAACCAGCCGCACAGACACCGGCATATTAATTAATAGGATCAGTCAGGGAGAAGACCTCCAGATTCCAGATAAGGTCTGGCCAACCTTCCCTGGGATTGATGGAGTACAGCCTCCCCCAACATACGCGTTAGGACATCCTACTGTTGGGCGCCCTTCCCTAGGAGTTAACTCCCACCCCTTAATACTTACCGGTCTACTGCCCCCCAAACCCCTGGATCCAGGGTGAGTTACTTTCCCACGCAGGCCACCGGGCCCTGCCAAATTGCCACTAGGGTTTCTCGTGACGACTTGAAACCACTAGTTTTGGCTGTTTTTTGTTTTTTGTTTTTTGTTTTTTGTTTTTTGCTTTTTCAAGACAGGGTTTCTCTGTCTGCCCTGGCTGTCCTGGAACTCACTCTGTAGACCAGGCTGGCCTTGAACTCATAAATCCACCTGCCTCTGCCTCCCAAGTGCTGGGATTAAAGGCGTGCGCCACCACTGCCCGGCAGCTTCGGCTGTTAATTTTCCTTGGTGCTTAGATTGTTCTCAGGACGCTGGTAGGAACATCCAACCACCCCACAATGGGTTCCAGAATGTCTTCAACAGTTCCTCCAGGCACCCCACTGGGTTGTCTCCTGGAAAATCTCAAATCTTTAAAGCTTACACATGATTTGAAGGCATCAAAATTAATATATCTCTGCAATAAGGTGTGGGTTAAATATCAAGTAGATGGGAATTCAAAGTGGCCACTTAATGGCACTCTAGATCCAGCTATTTTAAGAGGTCTTAATACATACTGTCAACCAACTGGTAAATGGAAGGAGGTTCCCTATGTTCAAGCATTCATATATCTCCGTTCCAATCCCTCCTTGTGTTCTTGTTCCCCAACCCAACTTCTCTTAGCCATGAAGTCTACACAACCTCAACTTTCTCTAGATGACTCTACAATGCTAGACCCAGCTAATGAACCACCCCCTTTTCATCGTAATCCTGTCTTCTCGCCGCCAAAAGCCCAAACTGCCGCTCCAGTTCCTCTTCCTCACCAGGATGCTGCAGAGCCTGCTAGCTCTCCCTCTTTAGACCCCTCAACTTCTGTGCCAGATGTGGGCCGCTCCAAATGCCCTACATCTACCTTTACTCCTCCTGTAACCCGCTCTAAGACTGCAGCCAAACCTTCAAGTCCTTCCTCTCCAAAGACACCTGACCCAGCGACCGTCCTACCTCTACGGGAAGTTGCTGGAGTGGATGGGCTCGTCAGAGTACCACGGACCGGGTTTCTCGCCGGGGGCCGCTTGTTCCACAGGACGAGGGATTCTGGCCAGGTGGACACGGGATAAGGCTTTGACAAACAGACTACACACACGGGTG
>NW_022196904.1:182224913-182228155 GCF_008632895.1 Mastomys coucha | reverse complement strand
GGAGGCTGACTTTCCTTGAAGTTTTTGCCTCAAATACCGCCATCACGCAAGTGTGCGTGGCAATTCTCTCTTTTTTTTATTATTTTTCAGACGGAGTTCTATAATGTCTCGCTTCATCGTGGCTAGGGATCTCAGAAGAACTTTAAAGGCAAATGGAAGCATAATAATTATTATTAAGACAATGTCAGTAATAACAGTAAGTAAGATTATGTACTGAACCCAGTCTAAGGGATTCATTGTGTTTAGATTGTTTTTTAAATCTCTGGTCAATTTATCAATATTTTAAGTATCTAAAAGACTTTTGTTAATATCTGAAATTTTTGTCTTTAATTGTTTTATATTGTAAGAAATATCTGTATCTTTTTATACTCTCTGTAAATGGGTCTTAGTTTACTGAAATGATGTATGACACTTAGTGGCTAACTTAATTTTTAAACAACATAGCATATAGATAAGAGACACAAGAAAAATTTACATTAGCAGTAATAAGTCTAAACAAATTTGGCTGAATAGCAGTAGTATTAGTGATTTTTGTTGTAGTCTGTGGTGGATGTCTGTTTTTTTATTTTTGTCAGATGTTAGTCTGTTTTTTTTGTTTTTTTCCCTCTTCTTCTCAGTGAGTGGGAGAGGTATGGCTGGCTGGACCAGTCTTTTTGGGATCTAAGGAATTGGGGATTTTTTATTTTGTGGAAAAAACATAATATACCCTCTTCTCGAGGTGATTAAGACATCTGGGCCTTTTTAGGCTCTAGTAAAAAAGATTATTTTATTTTATTTAGGCATAATTATGTCTGGTTGTAGGGTGTCATACTTGGCATCTGAATTTAAAATTTTTTTAAAAATATTTGTTTTTGAGAAAATTAGGAAATTTCAGTAATATGGACAACATTAAATTGTTAACAAAACATCTCAAATGTCTGACCATAATAGTCAGTTCTATAAACTGTTTTAATCTATTGAGGAACACTAAACATAGAAAATTAATGTAGACAATGACTACATTTTTTTTTGTTTTCTTGTTAAGGTATCAATAGTTAATCTTTAAAATCAAAAATATTTTTTAAAAATATCAAATTATTATTACAAGCCATTACCATTATGATGATGTAAAGAGTAAAATTATATGGCCAATTGTTTTTGTGTAAAGTCTATAATTTGTCTGGAATACAAATTTGATGTAGTATTTTTTTAAAGGTCTTGTCTAGGCAGTTTAAGATATCTAAAGACAGTTCTCTAAAGGAACAGTACTTTTTCTTAACTTTAGTTGTATATGTATGAACAATTGTAAAATTTGAGAATTAGTAATATCTAAAAAGATAACAACTCTAAGTAATTGTAAACGTTGAGCTATATATTTAGGTAAATTAAAAGTTTGATTTTAGTATTTTAAAAATAATGACTATATAGTACATAGTTAATTATCTGTGTAGAGACAAAAAGTCTTTAAAACTACAAGAATGTAGAGGGGAAAACTTCTTAAAACACAATAACTTTACTCTATGACTTTGATTTTCTATAAACCCCAAGTTTAAAATTATTTTGAACTACATTTATAGAACTGTGACTATATTGGTTTTGTCTCACAAACTATTTTTTTGAGGTAAGGGAGAGGTGAGGCCAGGAAGACTTCTCTAGGCCTGGTTTGTAAAACAAAAGGAATGTCTCTCAGGCTTTACAGAAGCTTCTCTGTACTTATGTATTAACTTAAATGTAAATATTTTACTGAGCAAACCACTTGAGTTACACTCAAAAGATTTTAAGGGCAATTTTGTTGTTTAAAAAAGTAAAACTCAATTTTAAACAATCTATATTTTCTAAAATCAATATCAAAAACACCACATTTACACCACAAAGTCATTTAAGTGTTTTTTTGTCTCTGGACTGAAGTTAGTAAGCCTGGGTTATTTTGAATTAACTTCTTAGAGCATGTCAGGTCTCTGGAAAGTAAAATCATGGTGTTGACTGATAGGCTGTGTGGCATAGTGTGTTTGTCATATTTTTTTTAAAGTAACAGGTGATATTATTTTTTGGTGGGTTATTTAACAATCTATCAAATGATTTATTAAGTAGCTACTAAACTAAACAGTTGTTCTGAATTCTACTGCTTTGAAAATGACCTGTAACTTAAGTCACTGTCTTTAGATTATGTTAAGTGGCTGTAAGATTCTAACTGGAATCTTTTGTTGAGATTTCAGTCATTTTGGCTGATTCTCGCCACGTGTTTATTTTTAATGTCACGTGTTATTTGAGTTACTAGTTTTAAACTAGCTTTCAATTACTGATGTTACAACGTTTTACTATATCTAATACAGAATATATTTATATCTTTAAGAGTAGTTAGAAACTAAAAGTTGTTACACAAATCTTATAAATTTAGATCAAAGAGTTTAAAACTTAAGCTTTTGACCCCTTTTATAAGTAGTTTTACAGTAGGGCAATTTAAATCAGTCTTTGTTTTATATTTTAGTTTTTTTTTTTTTTTTTTTTTTTTTTTTTTTTTTTTTTTTTTTTTTGAGACAGGGTTTCTCTGTATAGCCCTGGCTGTCTTGGAACTCAGAAATCTGTCTGTCTCTGTCTCTCAAGTGTTGGGATTAAAGGCGTGTGTCACCACCGCCTGGCTAGTTTATTTATTTTTACCTGTTTCTTGAATGAGCAGAGTTCCATCTTTATGGAACTTCTTTTTGAGGGATTTTTGTAATCTCTTTAGGTGTTCTAGCCCCTCTGTAGTTGGAACTTGTAATTAGGCGCTAAATTTTTATCTCTTTATTCTTATAGCGTGGGCAATTCTCTGTTCTACTGTTGGTGAGGCATCTAGGTATGAACCTGACTGTCTCATAATGTTTAGATTACTCACCTATAACTGATCTATTATTAGTGGGTCTGTAGTACCCTCGTGAGATCTTTATCTCGGCTTAATATTAATTGAGAGAAGAAAAAGAGTAAGAGATAGCTTACCTGACTGGAGCCCCACGTTGGGCGCCAACTACCACGGACCGTGTTTCTCGCCGGGGGCCCCTTGTTCCGCGAGACGAGAGATTCTGGCCAGGTGGACACGGGATAAGGCTTTGACAAACAGACTACACACACGGGTGGTGTAAAATCTGAGTGTATTTCTTTAAAAATGACATGAGGCTTTTACAATCATTACAAAAGAGAAACAAAAAAATCTGACAACTCAACAGTTGAGATACCTCTGAGGCTATCTGAAACATACTGGGTCTAAAACAACAGCTATCTCCTCT
>NW_022196904.1:182224207-182224829 GCF_008632895.1 Mastomys coucha | reverse complement strand
GGCCCGGGGGAATGCGGGTACATGAATCTGAGTCCTACCCCATCTAAGTTCTAGTGCTAGTCCTACATACAAGTCCAAGTCCTTCTTCTTCCAGTCCTAGTGCTAGACTGAAGTCACGTAGACAAAACGACCCCCACATCCAAGGTCACCTGACTTCTAAAAGCCAGGTGTAGAGCAAGAAAAAGAAGAATAGAGCCCTCTCTGTTGAGATATTCTTATGCTAATTCTTTGGTTCTTGCTAGAGACAGACAGAAGAAAATCTTGACCTAACTCTTTCAACTAATGTCTTACAGAGAAACCTTACAATTACTCTCTAGTACTTAAAACATTAAACTAAGATACTTAGAAACTTTGGTGAAGGTCAGAAAACAATGTCCAAATTTTCTCTTGCTAGCTGTAAAAATATGATATCTTGGTGAGTTCCTAACACACAAGTACAAAGACATATCTGGGCCACCTCTGAGTTTGGGGTGCCAGACAACAATACAGAGACAAAAAACTGACTTTCCTTGAAGTTTTCGCCTCAAATACCGCCATCACACAAGTGTGCATGACATCAGAGTACATGTTCCATTCTCACTTAGTGAACTTTCCCAAATAGAAAACAGGCTGGGGTCCTATA
>NW_022196904.1:182219154-182219743 GCF_008632895.1 Mastomys coucha | reverse complement strand
TGACTCTTCTTCATACACATCAATCTTAATAGGACCGTGCTCTATTAAACTCCAGAGGACAACGAGATTGTCTACCCTTTCCCCAATCCCAGAAAATGAGACTCCACTCCAGCAGCCGAGCTCGACCCCACTGGATTAGTAGACATGGGTTTCTCATCCTTCCCCTGTTGTTCATTTCTATCCAGGGTAGCCCTTATGTCTGGAGATTCAAGGTTCAAGAAACACCCACAGATAACAAACAGTCTTTCCAAATAGGGTCGGGAAACTGCTCCATAGCTGGATATCGAGAGCCAATTCAAATTACCATCATCCCGGTGTCTGTAATGCCATCTAAATACTATGATCTCTATACTTGCTTTCTCTTCGACCAGACAGAAGAATATTGTAGAAAATGGCCAGACGAGTATGGGGGCTGCCCATATTGGTCTTGTCAAATACATATGCTAGGATCACGGACCAATCATTTCTTCTATCAATTTTGCAAGACACTCTTTTTCTACATACAAGATCCGTGGAATTCTAGGTGGGAGACAGGAGTCCTTGGTAAGCTCTATTGTAAAAATCAGCCCGGGGGCCCAGTAAGTACCAT
>NW_022196904.1:182192202-182217833 GCF_008632895.1 Mastomys coucha | reverse complement strand
ACCTGCTACGTCACAACCCGTATATATGAGACAATTCTTCCATTTCTCTCTCTCTCTCTTTTCCTCTCCCCCCTCTTCCTGCGCCGCGGTCCCCACTCTTCCTTAATTAAACCTCTTAAATGTGGAGCTGTTTGTGTCTGGTGTCTGCAGACATGTCCACCGCCACCTGAACCCCATCAATCTCCACCCTATAATTGGAGATGGTTGAGTCACTTTGGATAACTAGATACTCTACTGGTGGCTTTCCATTGATAACAAGTACTTTTACTACATAGCTCTCTTTCCATCAAAGACCACTGTGATTGTTTTCCTATCTAACCTAGAAACTGGGAGAAGATGCTAAGGGCAGTGATAGAGGCATAATGATAAAACTCAGTGAATTTAGAGTCAGAAAGCTGATCATTTGCTATAAGAGAAATGATATAAAACTCTACCACTTATTTGACACATTAGTTACTGTATGTTGCTGTGATAAATACCTTACCAAAGCAACATAAAAAGGGAAGATGTTATTTTGGTGCATAGTTGAAATGAAATGAGTCATTCCATCAGAGTGGGAAGGTACGGTGCTATGTCTGTGAGGATGAAGTGGCTAATCACAGTGGACTCACATTCAAGAAAAATAAAAGAAGACTTCTCAGACTCAATTGACTTTCTCCTCAAATGTTTGTTTGTTCTTTGCATTTTTACCTGAGATCCTAACCCAAGGGATGTTACTGCTCCCATTCATAATGGGTATTCTTTCAGCTGACCTGTCTGGAAAGGCCTTCACAGAAATGATTCCAATCAAGTGATTCCAATCAAGTTGCAAATGAAGATCACCCATTACATTCCCTTTTATTCTCAGGATCCTCATCTGAGAAATTATTACAAATACTGTACCAATCATAGTCTTGTTCTGAAGAATACTAAAGGAAATAAGACATCAGAAACTGAATAATAACCATAATTGAAGTGTTCCTTAGATAAGTTTTGTGTTTATGCTAGTCTGCGATTACCTTTCTTCCTTACAAGTTGCTTTATTTTCTTAAGTTTCCTGTGTGGAATGTTTCATTCTGCCTCTTTTAAACCAGAAAGCACCTTGAACAGACTTTTAGAGTATGAACCATCATTTTATCTGTTATCTTCCTCCCGTTTTCAGTGGGATTCTGGTGGTCAACCATCTCCAAACAGACTCCAATTGGTCAATCATTTGAAATATCCATTCTTGGCCATAAGTGGCTACCAGTGGAAGTAATTTGAAAGATAAGATTGGACAGAAGTCATTAGTTACTGTCAATTTGTATTTTTCCAGCTTCAGGAGAATAAGACCGCTGATTTAATTATTAATACATACAATAAACATATTGATATCTTTGTGTTATCTATGTGTTACTGAATACATTTATAACCAAATGTATTGTATTCTTAGTAATATGCGTAATTCATGTACAAATTATGTACTACTAGGCAAGAAAATATGGTACCAAAATAAAGTAGAAAAAGAAAGCTACCAAACAAACTATCCAGACTTGGCTTACCTAGGCAATGTGTCTGTATTTACATATACCTAGAATTTACTGTAGAAAAATATTCCAAAGCCCAGCATGGTGATGTCTGAATCCAGCCTTAAAATGAAACTAGCGTTCTACTAGAGCTACCCATTGTATTACAGAATCAGAGGTGGCATCTTTGAAAATTTTAAGGATACCTCTCAAGTATGTTCTCCCTTAACAGTAATAATGTTCTATCTATCAGTTAGAAAACAATTTCTTTTTTCCACTAGGATTTTTTTTCTCACTGAATGAACCTCCTCTTCCACTGTAGCTGTCTTCAGACACACCAGAAGAGGGCATCAGATCTCATTATGGGTGGTTGTGAGCCACCATGTGGTTGCTGGGATTTGAACTCATGACCTTCTGAAGAACAGTTGCTCTTCCCTGCTGAGCAATCTCACCAGCCCCCTCTTCCTGCTGAAATGAAATTCTATTAATGAACATGTCCTGAGCATTCTCCTTTGACAGTAATTTTCGATTACGAAGGAGCAATCACTACAACTAATGAACATCATTAAAAGGGTCTAATGTTATATAGAAGTGGTGTTATATAAAAAACTTGAAAACGACAAGGAAGGTAGACTAACCAATTATCAACAACTACTGTGTTAGAATTTAAGCCAAGGTTGTATTTTATGTGGGCTTCTGTCACTGCCTCCAAAGTTGGGTGGTGAGAAATGCCTTATGATTCCTTCAAATGGCACATGGCAAAGGGCCCTTTAGAATCCAACTGCAAAACAATTCTACTCAAAGAAGGCCCCCTTTAGTTCCAACAATGTTGGGAATCTTAGCACAAATTTTTCTATCAGTGTGCAAAGTTTATGTTATTTTCCTTGTCTTTCACTATGAATAGATAATTTCGATAATGATTCTGGCATAAGAAATCTCCACTTAGGAGCTAGAGGAAGTAAATCAAAATGTTAACCCAGGACTCAACACAAACAACACTTCCTGAAGTACAACTGGAGAACCAATCTTCCTTTGCGTGCTCAGCTTGTCTGCCTATTACTCTTACACATTTTTTTGTGTTTGGTGTTTTGATATTCTTTGCTAAACATTCAAAATGTATTTATTTTTTGATGATAGTACTTCTTAGCCTAAAATATATACTATAATTTTTTATCATGTAATTTCATAACTGTGTTTTCAGTGGGTTTAGCCATGCATTTTTATTTTACTGTTAATCTTTTATCATTTATTATCCATACCCATATGGATTTCATATCTAGATTTCAGCTATTTTGACTTTACTACCATTATGGAAAAATTGCACTTCTGACAGACTTGTTTCATGTCAAGAAGTACATTTACATTGTGTGCGTGCATGTGTGTGTGTGTGTGTGTGTGTGTGTGTATTGGGTGTGGGTATGGAGGGTAAGTGTGTCTCATACAGACATAATTCTCTCTGTAAAAGACAGATATTTTTTCATGGATATATTACTTATGCTAGATGATTAAGCTGTATCCTTACAAAAGTGTTGCTGTCCAGCAACTATGTTAAAAGGGGTAGGGTTACCTGGAATATGGAGTTAAAAAGAAATAGGAGGCGATAAAAAGAGATAGGAGGAGGTAGGCTAGCCATTCTGTACCTTACCCATGTGGGAGGATAAAAATAAGACAACACGAGCTGTGGTCACTCAGTCATCTTTAATTTGATGCCAATCCTTTGTTCCCCAACAGGTAGAATACGTGAGGCAAAACCACTCCCCCAAGTACATCAGCAATGAAGACCCAATCAACATTTTCTTAGTCTCTATACCAGACGGGATTTCCGATGTGACTGGAGCCAGTAATGAGACGTGGCAAATAGCAGGAGGTGGGCAGAGAGATGTGGTTAAGAGAGGCAGGATTCAAACCAGGAGGGTAACACAAAAGTATTGTATATGTACATATGTTTAAATATATTGAGTAAGCTATTTATAGGGACACAATTATGAGGCTAATTGGGTATGCTTTCATTAATGAGCTTGTTGGTTGAGGGATGTATATAAAAGGTAATTATAAATGCTGAACACATAAGGAAAAATAATTATCTTTGACAAAGCAATAATATAAATGATGGACATCATTAAAAAGATAACTGCAAACATTCCTAAAGGAATAAAGTTATCTGGGATTAAGGGAGTGGGCAATAAGGAGGAAGTGACTGGCATAGAGAAGAGCTGCCCAGAGAGAGAGAGGAGTGTGCCCAAAGAGAGAGAGCATGGTTGAGTATAAAGGGGCAAAGAGCAAATTAGGGTACTACGTGTTAACAGAAGCCTGAGCTGGGGAATTGCAGGTCTTTCCATAAAGAATTGACTACCCAATGTGGTCCTCAAGGATGAAAATTTTAAATTTCTGCATCTTGGAAAAAGAGAACAGTGTGACCTCATTCTTGTAGAAGTGTGCAGAAACTTGTAGAACTTTTCTAGTAGGGACCAACTCGGAATTCCATGCTGTAGGCCAAATTTTATTTCCTTGCTCTGATAGGTACAGTTTTATTGGATGTTCCATTTGCTGTCACATAGACAATTCCATGCATAGTCCATATTCTCTTTAATCTTTAACTAGTTTTACAACACCAATGTCTTCTTGGTAGTTGCATACCTTCACCTAATCCATTAATTTTTTCATATATATAATATAATATGTTTATGTTATCTATAAATTTTAGGACACAAAAATTAGGTAAAACATGAACTTTTGCTTTTGTGAGTTTGACTTATTTTACTTAATGTGAGCATCTGAAACTATGTCCATTTTCTAGTGAATGATACGTAATAGTTAGGTCATATGGAGGTTTGTGTTTCTGATGGACCTCTAAAGTTTACTTATTTTCATAGTAAGAAATTAACTCACATTACCACTAACAATATATGAGAGTTCCCTTTTCCCATACCTTGAAGAGCATTTGCTCTTATTTGTGGTATTGTTGGTAGGAATTCTGACAGAGGTGAAATGGAAATTTTCATGAAGTTGTATTTTCATTCTCCTCCTGATGATTATGACATTCGAACAATTGTTCACATTTATTAATCCAGGCTCTCAGTAAATCATAATGGAGAATCGGTCATTCGATATTTCATTGTCACATTCACGTTATATGCCAATTTCTTTATCAAAGGTGGAAACGAAGTGTTAGAAAGACATGAACAATATTTAAGAGGTAAAATGCCTGATATATGAACTGTAACACAGATGTGTTATGATATGACTCAAAATTTTGGTTTGTACTCTTGGAAGAAGCCCAAAAATTTAGTAGAAATTCTAATGTCAATATCGGACTTTTGGAAACTTGAGAAGACTTGAGATAGCACTGGGGAGTGTGAAAATACAACTGCTGAGTAAGCCAGAACTTGGATGAGATGTGTGAGTCACATATATGGGGAACTTGGTGAATCAACTGCAAGCAGATGGTCTCAAAGGTGTAGGTGTGTGGTCTTCAAAGGGTAGGAGGTTGTGGGAATGAAGAGCACAGTTCATACTTAGGCTTGAGCAATCCCAGGGTTTAATGCATGCTTCAGGGTAGTAAGCTTTGCCTGAGACAGAAAGTAGAATGCTATTAGTCATGTGGACTATCTAGCATAGCCACAATAGGGCAAATGATAAGACCAAAACTTGTTGGGGATTGGTCTTGTGCTGCCATGTATTTAAATGCTAAATTGTGTACCCAAGATGTGTTTGCCATTTCCCATGTATATTAGCTTTTGTTGTGCAAGATTTGCTCCCCAATTTAAAACTATTGGTTAAATAAAGATGGCTAAAACTAATTACTGGAGAGAATAGAGTGAGGTGGAGTTTCAGTTACCTGGCTGGGGGTAGAGGTTTGGACCAGGCAGTTGAAAGGGAAAAGGAAGGGAGCATAAGAAGAAAGAAGAAAAAGAGAAAAGAGTGGGAAGATGAAGGAAGAGGAAGGTAACAGGAGATCTTCATTAGATATGATCTCCACGGAGCATATGCCCATTCTAAATGGACTCTGAGGACAGGCTGGTAGAGCACAAATAACCCGAGAGCACACAAACACCAAATATTTGGAAAGCGGAATTGGGGGAGTAAATATCTGGCAAGTAAAGAAAGTCAGATATGGGTAATTCCTCCAGTAATTAAGCTGGAGCTTAGTAAATAAGTCCATTAGAATCTGACTTGATTATTGGGGGGGGGGAGGTGGGTCAGAATTAATGGCTAATAGAGTTGATTAATCTTCATTTATATCTGGCACCCAATGTGATATAGAGTTCAGAACTACTATCAGTGAAGATTTTTGAGTAGAAGATCATATCTGTAAGTACATGGGAAGGGGCAGGAGTGAAGGAGAGATGGGAAAGTGTGGCACGCTCTGCGGATATCTGACTATAAAGGTGCTAGAAGCTGGGTAGTGTGTCAGAAAACGGATGCAAGCTTACCCTGTACTCAGTGTCTCCCCCTCCCTTGCTCTCTTTTGTTTCTTGAGACCTCCAGCTTCGGATGTAGTGCTTTAGCTGTCATGACAGTAAATTAAGTTAATCCATCCTGGTTCTGGGAGATTCTGCAAAAATCAGGTCATCTCAGCGTGTCTAGTTTGCTATTGGAGGGCTTCCCAGGAAGAAGAAATGTCTGAGAGCCATAAGAAGGATTTTATATTTATTAAACAAAGTGCAGCTCTGGGAAACATATCAATATGATCAAATGATGTATTGTTAATGCAACAGCCTTCAGAAGTAACACTTATTGCAAGATGCATCAGTCAGCAGTGTCAATTATGTTTCCTAAATAATCTTTCCCTTTGAATAAAGCTGTACCCTTTCTTACTACTAGTCTCTTAAAGCTACCACTCAAATAAACACAAACTGGTTGAAACATGCTTTTTGTCCCTCTGACCCTCCCAAAACTAATTCTCAACTTCTTTAGTTTTTATTGAGAGGGTTTATGTTAGTCAAAAAGATGGAGGATGTATACTGAAACTTGTCACCTTGTAATATCAGCAAATTAGCATTTAATAAGCAAAACCTTAAAGGTAGAAAGTGCAAATGGCCCAGGGCTGAAGTCTGGGGCACAAATGGGATTGTATGTACGAGGAGCCGAATATGACTCAGACATGGAAACTGGGCTGAGAAAGCCTTACCCAGTGCATGTGATAGGAATAAATGAGGACATTGGTATTCTATCACTGAGAAATGTTAAGCCAGCTGGAGAAGGCTCTGACATGTTGGTTTGTCATGTCTTATAATCCTTCATGTTATACACTCTATCATGGACATTCTAATGTACCCAAGAATATTCCATCATTATTTGACTTGCAGTAACATCTTAAATTTTTCAAAATTGAGTTAATAAATCAGAAAAGTCAAAATAAGAATGATGGCTGAAGTCTCAGTTTAAGTCCCTGTCATGAGCACTTAAGAGAGGCACCATTTGCTGACCACTTCTTCAGGGTGTTTAGCCATCATTCCACTAGTAATGACAACCCTTCACGGTGGCATCAGTCAAACTTGTGATTTTGCAAGGAGAATTTTGTAGTTAACCTTTGAGTTTTCATATTTGGAAAATATCCAGAACTGGACAACTGAGTCTATCCTATAAGCCATGAATATGCATAGTCTTAGTATTGAAGACCCCTTCAGAGAGGGTCTTTCTTAGACCCTTGCTGCTGCCACTCTGGAGAACAAACTTGAGTGACCTCTCAGAATTAAAATCCATGATTTATGAAATTAACAACTAACTGGTAGTCCCTACCAGTCAAGACCTTAGTCAGCCTGAGCATTCTCAAAATAGACACTAGGTTCAAATGCCATAAAAATCTATCTATGACATTCTTGAGCTAACTTCTTAATGTTTCATTTTCCTTCCTCATTTGCCAATATGTATACCATTTAAGAACCTCAGCATACTTGCCTATGAAGAAAAGCCTTGAATTTTACTGGTAAATTGTTGTTATATGAGCACATATAAGCATGAGTGGGTTGATATATTTAGTCTTATCTTACTATAAGGATCTTTGTGTCCAAAGTTTCATGTGACCATTAAAAACACAACTTTATAAAGCCATGCTCCTATTCTAGAATGGAATTTTCCATATTCAGTTGGTTTCCTCTTATATACATGTTGCAGAATTTAGCCTAATATTTTATTCACTTAATACTCTTCTTTTATTAGCTTTTTCTTTTTATCAGCATGTAAGAATGGTTCTGAAACTATCATCTTATTTGTCAATATATGTATAATCAATTTACTATTTTATTAAAATATAGTCAAACTTTAATAATTTGGATCATTTTGTACTTTTTGCTCTGCATATATCCTGTAATATTTATATTTTATAACTTATGGATTAGTTTTTCTCCAATTTATTTAAAATATTATTCTATAAATTACAGGCCAGTTTGCTTCCTTTAGCTTTCAAGGAACTAGAAATAATTGGTTATTCAACCAATATGGAAACAATACTAAACAGACACAACAGGGTACATACACACACATACACACACACACACACACATGTGCATGGGTGCGCACATACACATGTGTGTGTATGTATATATGGGTGCAAATTAATCACAATTGGAGAAATAGACTATATATTTAGAGATATATTTCATGTTTTAACTATCTATAAGTGAATTCCTGTCATCAGTTGTCTCAGATATTGATAAAGAATAAAAATTAAATAGTCAAAATTACTTACATTTTATCTATTTTATGAAATAAGTATACCTCATAAAGTGTTAACACTATACTTAGAGATTACACAAAGATACAAATATAAGAATATAAGTATGTTTACCCACTATTGTTTATAAATATGAAAAATTTGTCAACTATTATAAAAGTATGTTAATAAATAATTGGTTAAAAATATATGACAGACTAAAAGAATATGATAAAACATAAATGATGTAAACTAAATATTTAGCCAAGTTTATGAATGCTTATATTTAGTTTCTCTGAAAAATGTTTGGATATTATGTTAGTCTACTGCAAAAGAAAACTATCAGTTGAGAAAATGTTGAGTTGTTTATAAGGCAACATAAAGCTTATTTTTCTAGATTTATAAAATTAGGGTTTTCCTGTGGTTTGTGAATTATATCTTGGGTATTCCAAACTTCTGGGCTAATATCCACTTATCAGTGAGTGCATACCATGTGTGTTCTTTTGTGACTGGGTTACCCCACTCAGGAAGATATTTTCTAGTTCTACCCATTTGCCTAAAAATTTCATGAAGTCATTGTTTTTAACAGCTGAGTAGTACTCCATTGTGTAAATGTACCACATTTTCTGTATCCATTCCTGTTGAGGGACATCTGGGTTCTTTCCAGATTCTGGCTATTATAAATAAGGCTTCTACAAACATAGTGAAAAATGTGTCCTTATTACATGTTGGAGCATCTTCTGGGTATATGCCCAGGAGTGGTATAGCTGGGTCCTCAGATACTACTCTATCCAATTTTCTGAGAAACCTCCAAACTGATTTCCAGAGTGGTTGTACCAGCTTACAATTCTACCAGCAATGGAGAAGTGTTCCTCTTTCTCCACATCCTCGCCAGCATCTGCTGTCACTTGAGTTTTTGATCTTAGCCACTCTGACTGGTGTGAGGTGGAATCTCAGGGATGTTTTGATCTGCATTTTCCTGATGACTAAGGATGTTGAACATTTCTTTAGTTGCTTCTCAGGCATTCGATCAGTTCACAAACCACATGAAACTCAAGAAGGAAGACAAAAGTGGATACTTCAGTACTTCTTAGAAGGGAGAACAAAATGCCTATGGAAGGAGTTACAGAAACAAAGTGTGGAGCAGAGACTGAAGTACTGACCATCCAGAGACTGCTCCACCTGGGGATCCATCCCATATACAATCACCAAACCTGTCAGGAGCCATAATAGGAGAAGCTAATAACTAGCAGGTGATCATCCTAAAATGCCTGTTTTGGATTATTATATAATCTGCAACAGGTGAGCTCTTATTAAGCAAGGCTGTAAGGGAATAATTTTAGGAAAGATTCATGTTATTAATATGCCTTCCTGTTATTATTATACATATATAATAATCACTAAGTAATAGCACACCCCTTTGGAGCAGATCTCTGCAGATCCATGAAGTTGTATTGTCTTATAGTGATGCTATATAAATAGATGACTTAAGACTATATGATGATCCTATAAGAATTCCTAAAATTATATCTGTGATTATTAAGCTCTTTTATAATGGGACTGCTATTAGGTCCTTTTCTGATAGTCAAAACTTCGATAAGAACTCTGCCAGTCTCCCAAGTGTGAGCAGTTAATTGCTCTTAGATGGTAACCAGACTTTCTCCTACTCAGAGCACATTCCAAGAGGTTGTGAAACAGTTAACCAAAAGGTCATAAAAGGGAGACTAACGATTTATTAAAGGTGCTAAGACAGAAGATAAAATATTTACTGGGTTTATCTATACAAAACCTCACTTAAAACTTAGGTGTGTGGAGATGGCCCTTGGCCCTATGAGGTTCTATGCCCCAGTGTAGGGGAATGCCAGGGCCAGGAAGTGGGAGACTTAGCTGGGCAGTGGTGGCGCACACCTTTAATCCCAGCACTTGGGAGGCAGAGGAAGGTGGATTTCTGAGTTCGAGACCAGCCTGGTCTACAGAGTGAGTTCCAGGACAGCCAGGGCTACACAGAGAAACCCTGTCTCGAAAAAAACAATAACAAAAAAAAAACAAACAAAAACAAAACAAGCAAACAAACAAAACTTAGGTATTCTCTTACCCTTCAGTGAGCCTGTGGGGCTAAGACAGGTGGTGGATGTTTAGCTAGATAATTACTCCTAATGGTATGCATGTAAACATTCGCTCTTGTAAACTTCTATTTCCATTTATGATTTGATTTTTGGTGTGAACTTGTGATGAACTTTGTAACATGTGATTGTGTATTCTGAAAGAAGTATAAGGATAAACAGATGAGGACGAGCTAGAGAAGAATTTTTCCGTTTCCCCACTTACAGAATTTTCCCCTTTCCCCATTTAGGATCTTTTTGATTTTCCCCTTAGATAGCTTTCATAGAATACTTTTTACAACTTAGTAATAAATTCTGTTTTTTCTTTTTTCTAGATTGGGAATTAGATTTTTTTATTAGATATTTTCTTTATTTACATGTCATATGATATCTCCTTTCGCAGTTTCCCTCCGAAAAAAAGAGAAAAAAAAAATACAATAAAAATTTAAAAAAAATGAAAACAAACAAACAAAAAAACCATGTTTCCTTCCCCCTCCCCCTGCTTACCAACCACCTTCTCCCACTTCCTGGCCCTGGCACTCCCCTACACTGGGGCATAGAACCTTCACAGGGCCAAGGGCCTTTCCTCCCATTGATGACCGACTTGGCCATCTCCACACACCTATAGTCATTTGATCTTTGACAAAGGAGCTAAAACCATCCAGTGGAAAAAAGACAGCATTTTCAACAAAATATTTTTTTGAGTCTAATGTTGCTTGCATTATTGCTTACAACTGGCTAGCACATATAAAACCTATACTGTAATAATTTTTCTTATGTGCCACAGAGATCCAATTAAGTAAAATTAATATTCATTTTTAGAATTAAGGTATGATCATTTGAATAATTCATATTTTGTTTTATGCATTTCCTTGATAGGACCATGCAGGCTTCCCTGGGAAGATCAAATTCTGAAGAAACAATGCTTTCTTTTGAATGGACTTCCAATCTCATTGTCATCATGACTCATCCAGTGCCCATTCAACTCCCTTTCTTGATACACTTCTAGAGATCCTTTTATGAGGCTCTTATTGTGATTTTTATATGTTTACTCCTGTATTAAATATGACCAGGTAACACAGAAGAAAGAAGACTGACTGAGTAATTAATTTACCAGAGAACAATTTTTTGTCAGAATGGAGATAGATGGCTTAGCTCCAGCACCTTGTAAACACCTGCTTCACACTGTGACACTGTGACTGAGACTCTGAGAGTCATAAACTGAAACTGACAGATATCAAGGATGATAAATATCAAATGGTAAATTAATGATGTATAGCATGTAATACTATGAGTTTATTTATATATAATATCTCATGTTTAGTCATTTTGTATTAAATTATATTGTGTTGTGTTGAATTGAGCTGATATAAGAATGTTAAAGTTCATGAATGAACCCATTGACTAACTTTAAAATTAACCATTTATAATGACTAAAATATTGGGACTCTGGGGATGTATTTCATTCCAGATCTCCATTTCTTTACTTTCTGTTTTATACTTTTCTTACATGTAAAGCAGTCAATGTGCATATTAGGAGGCTCATGCATCCTATCCTGACATGAATGACAATTACTTCAAATGTCCTATAAATTTGCTTAGTTAACTTCTGTTCCATGAAATGTCACCCCTTAGATTGATTGCTTTGTTACCATGCCTCCAACATGCAGGCAAGAACTCTTCCTTTAGAGGGAAGCTGTATGACTTAGTGTTGAGACAAATATGAAGAATGAAATGGAACCTAATGGGTACTGGCTGCATTAATTTCAACATGTGTATAACCCAATATGTATGTCATAAGATATTTGTAAATCAAATTTCAATGTGGTTCTGTTTGTTAGCTACCCTCAATTCCCTCAAATGTAATATTAGACTATTTGAGATCATGTTTGGTATCATTGAGATATCTGTACATTATTTTTCATGTCTTTTCTTGTACTGTGTCAAAAGGTTTTAAGCATAAATTAAGAATTTAGATATAAATGTATTGAATGCAAGTTGATTTATTGCTATGACACATTCTCAACACTACCCATATGATAATATTCTCATGGTGCCATCTAATGTTTCCAAGTGTCTTTATTAAACATTAAATGAACTGAGGAAAACTCATACGTTTGGCATATTTGGACATGAATTATCTCTCTCCACTTCTGTGCATAAAGATGCAGGATGAACATTATGTATTCACTATATATTTGATTTATATAAAACTAAATATTGGTATAACCATATACTATGATATCCTAGTAATTCACTTAGTCACTCTTTATTCTTCTGAATTAGGAAACTTTTTCTTCATTGTATATTAGTTTACTTTCTGTGCATGCAAGAAAATTCCTACAACACTGTTAAGACTGTGTGGGTTTGTGTGTGTGTGTGTGTATGTGAGAGAGAAAGAGAGAGACTCATCATTTATTTATCTGTTTATGAGAGATTAAAAACAATATTCTACCTTCCTATCATGATGATGAGAATTAATGTGGAAAAGGTTATGATTATAGCTGAGAGTCCAGCAGCTCTAAGATAAGAGTGTGGACTGCTCTGAACCTAGATAGACGAACACAGTTAAGCACTGAGGGTACACTCCTGCTCTGAACCTAGATAGATGAACACAGTTAAGCACTGAGAGTGTACTCAGATGAAGAAAGCTCAAACTTAAGATCTGGAAAAGATAGTAAAAAGGTCATAATTCAAACAGGTTATTTACTTAGAAATATGCTGCAGACTTAAAAGAGTGGTCATACTTGATGCAGAAGGAACTTGGGTGTTTCACATGGATGAAATCATTAGCAAGGCAGGACTATGACTGAGACATCACAAGGAGCCAGAGTGAAAGAGCAAAATGACTTAATGAATTAGCAAATGGTGGGTTTTTCATGGCATAAAAATTAGCCTTCATTTTATGAACCGAGAAAAGAAGTGGTTCTTTGATGGCAATAATAAAAGCACACTCTCTATCAAGAATTACCAAAAAGAAAATGAAAGCATTGTCAATTTTGAGATTAAATAGGGAACCATCATTTCAGATTTTTATAGATATTAAGCATAAGAGAAAATATTTAGAACAAACATTAGCATCAGCAATGAAATATTAAAACATTTTCTGCTGAGTTAGGGGAAATAAAAAGAATGGCATCTGTAGGTATAACCATTTTATATTACCTCCCAGGTACTTTAACCATTCCAATGAGCTAAATAAAGATATATGAAAAAAAATGATTTAGAATTTAAAAAAATAAAACAAGCTGCCAGGTTTCTAAGATGATAGATAAACCATAAAATCAACTAAAAGAAATGTACAGGAAAATATTTAATTAATAAGGAACTTTACTAAATCAATAAGGCTTGTGTATAATAGTGAACAACAAGAAAGGTAGTAAAAATCTTTAAAATCTATTCCATTCAAAATGACACCAAATTGTCTCAAATACCTTGCAATAAATCTTTAAAATATCCAAAATACACATAAAATCACAAATGTTACTATATGAAATATTTAAGGGTATATATTAACCTAATTTTTATCTTTTACATAGAACAAAAACTCAATTTGTTAAAATACTTGATTATTATCAAATTTTCTATATAATAAATACAATGACAGCATCTCTTAGAGTATTTGAAAAAGAACATAAGTTATATGTAAAAATTCAAACTGAAAAGAATAACAAAATAGAAATAACAAAGTTGAAGAGCTAAGACTACTCAGATTGTCCATTGTCCATTGTTTCTTCGACAGATACAGTGTGGTATTGTCAGAAAGACTGAGAAATATACCACCAAACACAAACGATCAATAAGCATCACATCCATGCAGTTTACTATTAATAATAATCTGAGCTAGTAGCCATGGAGGTAATTATCAATATTTTTAAGCTTTATATGGAATTACCTAGAAGAAAATTTCTCAGTGTATCTGTACTTGGTTTAAAAAAGGATTACTGGGAAGCAAAAGCTATTCTTGAATATGGGAATCATCCTCCCATTGACAAGGGTTCTGTGGTGAGTTGAAGGAAATCAGGATCTGAGCACAGATCTATCTCTCCTGGCTTCCTGAGTGTGGATTGAATGTGAGCATTTCTTACCCCTATATCTTCCTTTCCATGTGCTTTCAAATTATGAGTCCAGATAAATCCTTCATCCCATGAGTTGCTTTTGTCTGATATTGTATCTCAGTAGCAAAAAAAATGAACACAAATAGAGCCAATACATTCTGACAAAAAAAAAAAAACTATATAGACAGTAAATATATCAGAGGATTTTAGCAATTAAAAAATGAGGGGGGAATGAATATGGGAAACATAAGGATTTTTAAGGTACTAGAAGATACTATTTGAATCTATAATTGTGAATATGTGTCATTAAAGATTTATCCACATCTGTAGAATATATGAACCACAGACAGTGAATAATATTATATTCAAGTAGAGTCCACAGTTTCAACAAATATGCCTCTCTTGTCAAGGTTTCTGGAAATGATCCAAGGGATATATGGAAAATATACTTCTCTCTAAATTTTGCTTAATTTTCCTAAAAATTAGAGAGAGGCTTTCTGCCTATATTTATTCAACCTATTATTTACTATTTATAGATATTACTATGCAATCACTCCACTCCTAATCAATAAATGTCCAATATCAACAAAACATCCTCGTAAGATTCCCCCACACTATTTGTTGACATGTTATTATATTCTTAACTTTAAGTACTATGAATAGATTATACATGAATCCCATAGATTTAAGTCAACCGAAACAAGACAGACATCAGCAAATGAATATTATACAAGCCCATGACATTCAAGTTCTAATGTGGACAACAGTGGATTTTGATTTTGAGAGCTGGTGAATAATTATCCTTTGTGAGATGTTAGGGTGTTATAAACACTGACACTAGATAAAGAAAATGGGGCTTTTGTAACTTAAAAGCTGGCTGTGCATTATATAAAATTGCCTTTTTCTCTTTTACAATATTTTCACCTTTTTGAACATGCAAACTACTTTATAATTTAATTTAAGCCTTCATATTCAGAAGGACCCAGTGTGAAAGACATGAAATAAAAATAATAATTGTTGGAATTTTATGAGCTTACTGTGCCCTCTGTAATGAAGTACCAGAAATGGGGTGGATAAACACTAAGATACATGCCCATCCCCTTCTAGAGCCTGGAAGACCAGGATCAGGGTGTCGGCAAACTTGGTATGGTTGGAGAACTTCCTTCTTGCAGAATCCTTTTCTAGTCTTTTCCATTTGAATTTGCATCTCGTGTCTTTTGGTGAGTGTGTAGATTTTGGTCTTGGTTTTGGCTGTTTGAGCTCAAGTGACTAAGCAGCAGTTCACTATGTGTCCTAGATTGGCCTCAGATTCTCTCTGGGATTGCAAGTATGCTACACCATACCAGAGGTAAAACTCTCTTCTTTTTCCAGTTATAACAGAGTCCATGTTAATGAGCTCTTATTGATATAACCACCTCTTCATATACATATATATGTATATACATATGTGCATATATGTATATACACATACACACACATGTATATATATATATATTCATACATGTATGTGTATACACACACACACACACAGTAGGAAGCTTCTCAAAAAGGAAAGATGTGCTATCCCAGCTTTACCTATGGACACATCTCCCAAATATGACTTAATTTTGTTCTATATCTGTACACCTGAAAAACAATGATAAACACAAAAATTCTCAGTGCCCCTTTTAGCCAAAGTTCTCTTATGCAAAAGTTGGGCAACAATGTGTATCTATACTTATCCTTACTCCCATGACACCCTTAAGTAAATGAGACGGCCTCCCCTGTTTCCAATTGATACTAGATGAATGCAACTATGAACTGTCAGGAGCCATGAAGACTAGGGTAAAACAATAATGTTATAAGAGATCAAACATTTTAAGTAAATCTCTGAAACTGTAGACCTTCCGATACAACCCCTGAGCTGCTAAGCTTGAAATGTCAAGCAAATAGAAATCCATTACTTTTAAAACATTATTTTATATATAAAAAAAAAACCCTGTATCAGAGAGACATAACTCAGTTATATGTATTTGGTTATAGAATTTCCATGCATCATAATTACTTGCTGCCGTTAGAGTGATGGATAAATTAAACCCGAGGGGTAAAGTAGGGGAAGAGTGGAGGCAGATATAATGCAGAGATTTCCTAACAGGACAGTCTGAATCCAAGGTAGGAAATCCCAGGGAGAGAATAAAGCAGGGCTGTTTGACACAAGACCACAATGCTGTGGTCAGTGATGGATGAAGCAGGAATGTATCCACATGGGTATACTATAGAAAGGCTAGGATTATAGAAACCATCAGCTAACTGAACTTTAAGATAGAGAGTTTGATGGTTATGACAACCGACATAGCAAATGAACCTTAACCATATTAACTGATGGATGAAGTACACTGGAAATAATTAGGCTGCAATCCATCCCCAAATTTCATGCGATTGTATTTAAAATAATGAAAATGTACTATAAATTTTAATTTGATTTTCAGATATATCCAATTTTGTTAAAGGCTCTAAGTTTCTGTGAGAGAAAAACAATGATTAGATCCCTTCCTCCCTGAATTCACAAGCCTCTGTTTCACAATGGTATTTCTAGTTTCTTTCCTTTCTTTTCTTTTCTTTTTTTTACTAGAAATGATAAATTTTATTTGGCTTATCAAAACTATAGTCAAAATATTTTAACAGCACCAACTGTGCTTTATGATATATCATTTTTGTATTCTTTAAAAGTAAAACAGAATTCCATCACTTCCCCTTAACCTCTCCACCGTTAAACCCTGCCCTTCATCACACTTCACCTACCTTGGATTCTTCTCTATCAAACCCTTTAAATTCTTTTATTTAACTATTATTGTCGCACACAGCAGAGAGAGAGGAGAGAGAGAGAAGAGAGAGAGAGAGAGAGAGAGAGAGAGAGGCAGAGAGAGAGACAGAAACAGAGACAGAGAGACAGAGAAAGAGAGAGACAGAGAGACAGAGTTGTTACTGCTATGCATATTTTATGGTCTCTCTAGTGGGTATGCTTTTCCCTGGGGAGGAGGAATTCTCCCTCTCTAAGTAGTCCCTAGAGGTTTATAGCTTTGTCTGAGGATGGTACCCGGTGAGAATTCCCCCCGGGATATTAGCATATCTATTGTACTTGTTCAGGTCTTGTTTAGGTACCTCAAGTTCTTGAGGTAACTTGGCTGAAAAGACCCTATCATTTCTAGGAGGCACAGTTCCCAGATCTGCTGGGTCTTTCTTTCTCCCCATCCCTTTTCACAAAATGCTTCCTGCATTTGGACTAGCTGTGGTTTCCTATCGTAGTCTCTATCTGGTGCTAAGAGAAGCTCCTTCCACAGAGGTGAGTTGAGTAAAGAGTAAGTGTGCAAGGAGAAACATGGAGAAGGCAGTTGGGAATTTTACTGGCTTAGGAAAGTGGCATTAGTCAGTACTTTTCTATGTTCTATAACCTCACTAGCCATGGGAAGTTGGCTAGCTTTACAATGACAAACATCATTTCTCTCCTGTTGCATGGACCTTAAGACTCGTTAGACTACTATTGTTTGCAAGCAATGCATGTATGTAACTATCAAACCTTTAGGGATTTCTTGTCGTTCCAGTCTTTTTTTTTTTATTTACATGTAAATTTCTCCATTCCCAGTTTCCCCTCCAAAAAACAAAGAAACAAACAGAAACAACAAAAACAAACCACTGTTGCCTCCCACTTCCCCATGCCTGCCACCCCGCCCTCTCCCACTTTCTGGCCCTGGCATTCCCCTACACTGGGGCACAGAACCTTCACAGGGCCGAGGTCCTCTCCTCCTATTGATGATTGAATTTGCAATCCTCTGCTATACACATGCTGCCTGAACAATCAAACCCCTCCATGTGCAGTCTTTGGTTGGTGGTTGAGACCCTGGGAGCTCTGGCCTCACAGCTGGAGGTAGGACTACTGACATGCCCCTTCCCTTTGGCAATTGACAGCACTTTCTGGCGTTACAGAAGCTAGTCCTCCTGGAGGGGGTTTCCTGTCAGACCCAGCTTCAAGCTTTCAAGTCTTGTGTCCAAAGTTTATGGAATCTTCATCAATAGGAACTGCTCTCAATCTCAGAGAGGCAACCAAAAGTAATAGTAAGAGGCTTCATTGTCCTGAAAGCCTTTGGATTGCCCTGGTCAAAAACTCGAAAGAGGAGGTTTCAATATCTTGTAAGTATTATTGTCAGTCAAAGCAGTACAGCTTTTTAAACACCACGAGTATGTGTCTGTCTGTGTGTATATGTACACAGTCATATGTATAACATGTAATTTTAGATTAATATATAAGATGATGTTTTCTTAGGGATTTTTCAAACACCCTAGTGTTGAAAAATTGTTCTATCTCTTGGGTTTACATTACTCCATTGCACTTAGGCATAGTTCTTCCTGCATTTCAGTCCACAAACCTTTTTATACACATTTATTTCTCAGTTAAAGCTCTTTACTGTCCTTTTTATCTTCATGTCAATCTTGTATTTCACTTTTTAAGTTCTTTTGATGGGTGGTCACATATAGTTTACCAAACTCATTCCTCCAAGCCTTTTCAGTTTCTTAGATTCCCCTACCCCATGGCCATCTTTTTCCCACTCCATTTCTTCCACCTTCTCTTTCTTATCTTTCCCTTCTCATTACCCACCCACACCCTCAGAGTAATTCAAGTTTTATTTAGAATGAGTAAAAATGAATGTGCTTCAGGTCCTAGACCATGTAGGCCAAGCTTTGCCTGGAGACAATATTTACAGCTGAGTGATAAATTGGGATTGTTATCAAGGGGTTGACAGCCTGTTAACTGGAGCAGGGCTGGAAATATTGTCATAAAATTGCTGAACTCAGGAAAGTAAATATTTAATGGGCCTTGCAGTAAAAACAAGTTGATAAATAGAAACCAACAAAATAAGAGAGACTATGGTCAATTGGAAGAGGAGTTCTGGTAAGGCTAGATTTGACAGAATTGAATCTTACTATCCAAGAGACATTATGGTTAGATGATTTTGTTTTGAAGAACTAGAACTATGATTAAACCTGAGGCTCAGACATAGAGAACAAACATAAAGCTCATTTCTTGACACAGAAATTCAAATGACAAAGAGATCATTTACCAGATTGAAGTTACTTGCTCAGATTTAAACTGCCTTTCTCAGTCTGTCTCAAGTTTTTTCAAACATACATCTCGGTTCTGACACATGGGAGGTAAGTAGAAGTGTTGTATTCACAACAGACCCATTCTGTAAATTATTTATAAAGTCAATCCTATACCCTTATTCAGTCTATAATCTGACAATTTAGAGAAATTCATGAAATGGACAATGTCAAGACAAAGTAAACATGGTACCCTGAGTTTGTCTGTGAAAGGGTATCATGAAGGGAGTAAAAAAGAAAGAATTTTCACAGACTTTTACTCCATCCTAGGGAGTGGGGAAATATATGCAGCCTGCTGGTTAAGACACAAGCAATTACTTCAGAAGAAACTAAACAATACCAAAAATGAAGTATGCAAATGGTTGGCCAAGATAAAATGAGTTGTTATCTTTATGTTCTACATCATCTGTAGAAGAGTTGGCTGAACTTCACTCAGATTTGCCTGAGGGTCTCATCAGTTGATCCACTCCAAATCCCACATCCTCCTTAAATTCAGTCTTACAGCCAAAAGTAATATAGACAAAATGAGCCTTCAGACATGTTGCAAGAAATACAAGATATCTCCTCCCTAACAGATGAATAGCTACTAACTTTCCAGCCTGGATCCTAAGTGGATTTTGTGAGGGGAAACATGCCAACATGTAATATAAAGCAATGCTGTGGATGGGAGACATGGTCCTGGATCGCATTACTTAAGCCTTAATTCCAACCATTCCATTATTCTTATTTTATTTGTTATTTGAAAATTTTGTACAATATTTTGGTTCCTATTCACTTCCTTCCTTCTAACAGATCCACTTCCCTTCCCTACCAAATGAACTTTTTGTCCTCTTTTATTTTTTCTTTAAATTATCATGTCCATGTTTTGATGTCTGAATACTCAAGGGTATATATTCTTCCACTAGAATATGGTCATCTCACCAGGGGTCATACATACATAAAGAAAATTGACTCTCTCACTCCCAGCAATTGCAAGTACTTCTTCAAGGAAGGTTGCAAGTTCATGCCCACCTTTTCTCTTGCTTTTTCAGTTTCATCCTGTTTGAACCTTTACTTACTGTCATTAATTACCACTAGAAGACCATATGTGCAAATAACTTGCTATGTCTAGAAATCACTATATCTTTGTAGTCATCCATGAAGAAACTGTGTCTAGACAGATCATGGGCCCTATGGGAGAGCCTGATGCTACTATTCTAAATGAGTTCAGTATTGAATAAACTCTTAATGACTGGCAGCCATAGATTAGTGCCTTTTTCAGTGCTCATTTGAGAAGTTTCTTTATTCAGTGGATGATGATTAACATGAAAGTATGATGCTGGTCAAGGTAGAGAAAACAATAGATTAGAGAAAATGCCCACAATGCTTAAAGTGGGACAATATTGAAGTTTTTAATTTATGAAGATAAGGTATGCCTTTTTCTCTTAAGTAAATGCAAGATACTGTTCTGAGAATCAAACCAAAGATTTGCTTTGAATTCTTTTCAGGGACTCTTTGGCCTGTACCTGCAGGTTGATTAAAGCTGCTTCGGGTAAAGGTCCAAAGAAGACCAAAGAGAAGGGATATGGGACTGGGTATCTCCAGTCATCTCAGTATTAATAAATAACACAGATTCTAGTACATAGATGGCACACAGTAAATGTTTCTGACAGATCATGTACATAGCAGGCTCAGTGTAAATAACAGTTCTGTATAATTCTTTATTTCTTATACAACCTCAACTGTAAATCTTCTTTAAAATACCATGACATATGATTTATCATAAAAACTAAGATACTTTTGAGAATAAAATGGAAGCTATTAATAATTAAGTTAGAAATACAGACATCAACAGGGTTTTGGTGGTACAACTGGGAATATATTTTTCTTAAAAATAAATAAAACTTTTATAAATTCTTTCATAAACCTATTTATTCAAATCCCAGGAAGGATATACAATTCAGATTTCTGTTCTGGAGAAAACAAACAAGAAATGAGAAAATACATGTATATAAAAATTATGAACAAATATTATCAACTGGTATTTTTACTCTTTCTAAGAAAAAAACAACATAGATATCACACACTGGATTTACCTGAGGACAATGGCCCTCTGATGTCATCTTAAGTCAGGGGAAGTCATCTGTTGGAAGTAATTATTTCTCAATGCATAAAATCATAAAGCATGTAAACCTAATCTTTCCCTTTCTCCCTTCACCTTCCCTCCTTCCTTTCTTCCCTGCCTTTTTCTATTTACTAGGGAAACAATGTGTTGATATTTTATTGATTAATTCACTGTGCTGAGCTATAAATTAATGATTAGGAATTAAGGACAGAGAGAAGACTGCTGAAGAAAGAAATAATAAGACACACAGAGTTAAAAAGGTAGAGGAACCCCTTGTAACCTCCCTCAGCCAAAAACTGGCTGAATAGGACCTCACCTTGCCTCAAAGCAGCCACCCCACCTAGGGTGAGGCTTCCTGAGATAAACAAAGCTCTTTTTTTTTTTTTTTTTTTTTTTTTTTTGCCACTTCTCTGCCTCTCTCCAAGTTCCTCCTAGGAGCTACACCCTGCCTCCAGGACCAAACATCAAGATGCTAATTTGGCCACATGATCCTGGCTGACTGGGGGAAGGGTTTTCCCTGCCTATTTATTTCTCAGATTCAAAATACATGTTGGACTCTGATTAGAACTTTTGACTCAGTCCCGTTATTCCTCTTGCCGTCCGACTCCTCTGTCTTCCCAGGCCCCTTTCCCGACTCCTCTATCTTCCCAGGCCCCTTTCCTCTCTTTCAGAGATCCGGTTCATGTGTCGCCGTCGCCACTGGCAGCAACAACCACTGACTACATACCTACTAAAAAGGGGAAACATATTCACTCTGAATTATGATGCATAAACACTTAAAGGTTATGAAATAGTATAATGAGTGCAGAGATGGAAGGGCACTACCTACACTTTGTATGTGTAGTAAATTCGTAGGGAGGCATCCAAGCATGGTAAGATTTTAGTTCTGCGGCTGATATACTTGCTTGGTGATACATCACCATAATGAATAGTAGCCATACTGTATTATAGGAGATAATTACACCTACAGTCATTCTTGCTAGCCCAGACTGAGTGAGAAGCCAGTCAGAGCCATGAACGACAGTGTCTCCTAATTGATGTGACATCATGTCAGTCAATATATAAGCAAAACCTGTACATTTTCAAGGAAATACAATAGACCTAATATATCTAAGAATACATTTGAGTTTTAGAAACTGCTAGGATATCTGTGGAGGCATTTTCCTAAAGTTTGTGAAAAGAGTTAGGAATAAGGATATAACATGGAAGTCACTAATAAATAATTTCACTGCCAATGATTAATCAAATAAGCCTATTGATATACTCAATTAAACACCTGAGGGATTAATTTGGCCATCCTTAGCCTCTCTATTTATTCTTTAGTTATAACATAATGGCAAAGTCAAATACATTTTTTGGAAGATCACAGAATAACATCAACTAATGTTAGTAATTAACGCACTTGCTGGCAGATCTACACTTTACATTAAACAATGTAATATTTTCTGTGGAAACCTCACCAGATCAGTTCATGAACTTGACTCAATTCCTGACTCACTTTGCAATTGAATTATTCATTAGCTCCATGTTTATTTCACCCTTGACCACTTATTTTGTTCTTACCTTTGCATTACGAGTTTGAAAGGTAGCTAGAGACAAGGATACTAAGTTAATTTTGGTGTATTCCCCATGGTTTCCAGCAAATTGTCTTTCCCCAGATCAACACCAATAGAATCCTTCATTTGGATACCATCAGGAAATTCATCACACATATTTTAGATTTGTGCCCATAGTCTCAAAAAAATAAACAAAATATATGTAATGACTTCCATTGAACACTTATACCTCCTGTTACAATATTCCCCTTACTATATACATTATCTTGTTTAGCAATATGTAATCACAAAAGGCTACAAAAGTTGGCATCTTAATATCCTTTAAATAGAGGATGAAACTGAGATATATAGACAATATGTAAATGTTTATTAATATATATTGCAGATAACAAAGATGTGATCTGCAGTCCCATTTCTAGAAAAGTCAGTTATATTCAAGAGTATAGCATTTACCTTTCTCTTGAAATATTTTTCCCTCAGGGGAGTCATGCTATTAGCATCCAAAGCCTGTGCTGATGCATGGGCAGGTCTCAGTGACCTGTTGCCAGGGCAACAGCCACCATATTCCCAGAATCCATTGGGCTCACTTTCTACCTTTACCTGCAGCCACTACGTCAAAACCTATATATATACAGGGAACATTCCTCCATCTCTCTCTCTTCCCCCTCTCTCCCTCTCAATTAAACCTCTTACACGTGGAATTGTTTGGACCTAGTGTGTGGTATGTCCTGACGCAACCCGCCATTGTAACATATCACTTGGTGCCGACACCCGGGATTTGGCAGTTCACATCAGCACCGGCTGCGCTGCCCTGCAGTGGGGCAGGCAGAGGCCTGGACCATGTGGATCAGTCGCAGCACCGGCCACAGAGGCTGCTGTGAATATGCGAGTTCATGGCCCCCTCAGATGGCGACTACAATAATCACAGGCTTTCACCACAGAAGCTGCCACTGCTCGCTGAAGATAGCACCACCAAGTTGCAGCCAGAGCAGGAGCCGTCCCATGCACGCCAGGATGTACCAACTTATACCATGTAAGCTGTGCCCCGCCTAGTCTATCAGGCGGGGTTAACCTCTGCCCAGGTCCACACCTACCCATTCAGTTTCACGTTTTCCATTTACTAGTCCGCTATAATTCTCGCACAGACACCTGCATATTAATTGATAGGATCAGTCAAGGGGAGGACCTCCAGCGCCCCAGATAAAGCCTGGCCAGCCTTCTCTGGGAACCATGGGATTTACAGTCATGCCTCCCAGTTGACATAAGCCTTAGGACTTCTGCCATTGGTTACCCCTCCCTGGAAAGCAACTCTCGTTCCACAATTATTACGGGCTTTTACAGCCAAAAAATTCTTGGTACCAGGGTGGGTTGCTTTCCACAGCAGGCCGCCGGGGTCTGCTGGGTAGCCACTAGGGGGTTCTCGTGACCACTTGAACCACTAGCTTTGGCTGTTACTTCTTGGTTCTTGGACTGTTCTCAGGACGCTGGTACGAATAGTCCAACTACCTGCCAATGGGTGTCAGAATGTCTTCGACCTTACCTCCAGGCACCCCACTGGGGTGTCAAATCTTTAAAGCTAATGCCTGACTTGAAGGCATCAAAATTAATATATCTCTGCAATAAGATCTGGATTAAATATCAACTGGATGGGAGTCCAAAATGGCCACTTACTGGCACCCTAGATCCAACTATTTTAAGAGATCTTAATACATACTGCCAGCAAACTGGTAAATGGAAGGAGGGTCCCTATGTCCAAGCATTTATCTATCTCCATTCCAATCCCTCCTTGTGCTCTTCCTGTTCTCCAACCCAACTACCCAACTTCTCTTAGCCATGAAACCTACACAACCTCACCCTCCTCTAGAAGATGCTACAATGTTAGATCCAGCTAATGAACCACCCCCTTTTCACCGCAGACCTGTCTCCACGCAGCTGAAAACCCAAATTGCTGCCTCAGTTTCTCCTCCTCACCAGGATGCTCCAGAGCCTGCTAGCTCTACCTCTCCAGACCCCTCCCCTTCTTCTGTGCCAGCTGTGGGCCACTCCAAACGCCCCACATTGGCAGTTACCCTCACTCCTCCTGTCACCCGCTTTAAGGCTACAACCAAACCACCAAGTCCTTCCTCCCCAGAGACACCTGACCCAGCAACGGTCCTACCTCTAAGGGAAGTTGCTGGAGTAGATGGTCTTGTCAGAGTACATATTCCGTTCTCATTTAGTAAACTTTCCCAAATAGAAAACAGGCTGGGGTCCTATACTTCTAACTCTTCCAAGTTTATTAAAGAGTTCCAGTATATCACTCAGTCTTACAGTTTGACTTTTCATGATGTTTATATGATCCTTACTAACAACTTACTTCCTGAGGAACACAGACTGTTAGCATCCAGAACCTGCAGTGATACATGGGCAAGTCCACAGACCTGTTGCCAGGGCAACAGCCACCATATCCCAGAATCCATTGGGTACAACTCCCACCTTTACCTGGACTGCTACGTCACAACATATATATATATATATATATATATATATATATATA
>NW_022196904.1:182185807-182192091 GCF_008632895.1 Mastomys coucha | reverse complement strand
TCCTCTCTTTCTGCGCCGCTATCTCCTACTCCCTCCCAATTAAACCTCTTACACGTGGAACTGTCTAAGCCTGGTGCGATATCTGCAGACGCGTCTGCTGCCGCTCAAACACATCACAGACGAGTCTGGGAAGCAGCAAAAGTACATGCAGATTGAATTCACCAAACAGACGGCACATACCCAATTGACTCTGAGACAGTGCTGGACCAGGATGCCCGGTGGAATTACAATTCTGCAGGTGGTATTTTAGCCAGGGACAGGTTCATTACATGCCTTCTGGCCAGTCTTAGAAAAGCGCCCCTAAAGCCAGTAGATTTTGAAAAACTCCAAGAGGTTATCCAGGACAAGCAGGAGAATCCATCTCAATTTTTAGAATGCCTTACGAAGGCTTTATTACAGCATACCAATTTGAACCCTGAAAACCCAGAAGGTAAGCAACTTCTGATGACCTACTTCTTTTCTCAGAGTTACCCTGACATAAGAGCCAAACTTAAAAAACCGGAGAGGGGACTCCTAACTCCACAGGCAGAAGTCTTAACACTGGCCTTCAAAGTGTACCATGGGAAAGATGATAAAGTCCACAAACAAAAATACCATAGGCTGGTAAAGGCTGTCCGACCAGCTCCAGCCACTACCCTGGACTCATGGTCTCCTAAGACTCAGAGACCATCAGGTACCTGCTACAAATTTAGTAAAAAAGGTCATTGGGAAAAAGCCTGCCCTAACTTCTGCAAGCCAAGAGGGCCATGCCCTAAGTGCCATCAAGAGGGACATTGGGCTATTGGTTGCCCTCATATTACACAAAACAAAGGGACATCACTCCCAGATAACCCTCCAACTGATCTCCTAGGCTAGGCTATGGCTGACTGAGGAGGCTCGAGCTCCTCTGACCCGACCACTGCCATCACTAGCAGGGAGCCCAGGGTAAATATTGTGGTATGTGGGTGGTCCATCTCCTTCCTCTTGGACACTGAAGCCACTTGGACTGAGTGGTCCTGACAGAGTTTTGGGGACCCACTTCTCCTTCTGGTTCTCCTATTGTCTGGGTAGTGCTACGCCCACTCGTCTACACCAGTTATGACTACAGTATCAGGAGTAAAAGCCTGATCAAAGACAAGAGGCATTATGGCCCCAAAAGCGATCTTGTGCCTCCTGGATATTCAGACAGTCGCTGGTATCCCCTAACTCAGATGTGTTCCAGATTAGTCTTTCCAATCGTCAACACCCCCTCATATTTAGGCATAAAGATAACCCAAGAAATGATTCATAAATGGCTAAGATTGGGCATTGTTTCCTGGCCAGCACAACATTTCCAACCTAATCTAGTTTAATACCAAGCTGTCCCTAGCTTGGAATTTCTCTCAATGAATCTGCCTTGCCAGAGCTAGCAACAGAGGTCAAGCACATTCTTTAGGGCAGTCCCACAGAAGAAAGAACTGTTTTACATACTAGAGAGTAATCGAAGGGCTTCCCTCACTTAAGGGCATTAGCAGGAACTGTTGGATCTGAACTTCCTGGTCCTTGCCTCTAGCAGAACCAGAGAATTAGCATATAAATACCAAATTAGCCCCAGCAGGGAGGACACCATTGCTCTTCTGCCCACTTCACAACTAGATAAGAGATCTTGGTCAGTAAGATCACTGACCTTGATGTGGTGTGGCAGTCACCTGCCTACCTGACTCTTGTCATCTGCCATGCTTTCTATATACCATATAAGCCTGCTTTTCACTTTATATAGGCAGGACTCGCATGCAGGACTCACACTAGGACTCACACTAGAACTTGCACTAGGACTTGCACAGGCGCTCAGACTAGAACCAGAACTTAGATGGATTAGGGCTCAGATTCATGCAGTCCACAGTTTCCCAGGCCCAGAGTGCTTGGGCCCCGGGGATGCAACACCAGTCCAGAGGAGATAGCTGCTGCTTTAGACCCAGTGTGTTTTAGATGGCCTCAGATGTACCTCAACTGTTGAGCTGCCAGATTTACCATCTCTCTTTTACAATGACTGTAAAAGTCTGATGCCATTTTTTAAGAAATACATTCAGATCCTGTACTTCATGTGTCATCTCTGCCATCATTTCTTCACCTACGACTTGTCGACTTGACTAGGACCCTGTTTCTCCTGCAAGTTGAGGGAAGCCCAGATCGGCCAGCCTGCGGCAGGGTAGGAGGACAACCTTACTTCTCTCTCCATACCCCACCACTTAGTTGCATTTTTAGGGGTGTACCTTTCACCCATTCCTTTTTGGTAGTGCCAACATATCCTGTTCCCTTATTGGGAAGGGATTTCCTAGCTACTTTCACCCCACCTCTTCTCCCTTTAACACTCTATACTAGCAGTTAAGAAGCCTAATGGTAACTCTCTCATTGAGTCCATCTGTCTCACCTCAAACCTTTCATTCCTTCACCTAAAAATGACTCTTCTTCATACACATCAATCTTAACAGGACCTTGCTCTGTTAAGCTCCAGAGGACAATGAGACCGCCCACCTTGTCCCCAATCCCATAAAATAGACTCCACTCCAGCAGCCAAGCTCAACCTCATTGGATTAGACATGGGTTTCTTATCCTCCCTCTGCTGTTCATTTCTATCCAGGGTAGTCCTTATATCTGGAGATTCAAGGTTCAAGAAACCCCCACAGATAACAAACAGTCTTTCCAAATAGGGTCAGAAAACTCCTCCATAGCCAGATGCCAGGAACCAATCCAAATTGCTATCATCCCGGTATCTGTAATCCCATCTAAATATTATGATCTCTGTACTTGCTTTCTCTTTGACCAGACAAAAGATTGTTGTACAAAATGGCCAGATGAATATGGGAGCTGCCCATATTGGTATTGTCAAATACATATACTAGGATCACAAATCAATCATTTCTCCTATCAATACCGAAAGAGACTCTTTTTCTACATACAAGACCCATGGGATTCCAGGTGGGAGACAGGAGTCCTTGGTAAACTCTATCATAAAAATCAGCCCGGGGCTCCAGTAAGCACCATCCATATTCAAAGAAAATATGTCTCAATTGCCCAACCCCCGGATATCAAAAAAGTAGGGGAGATAATCAAATACTCCTTTGAGGTCCTTATCTCTTTGACATCACCCCTCATAAATGGCACTAACTTATCATTTCACCTTTTACTTCAGACCTTGACCTCGGCATACCAACTACTTAATGTCACCAGACCTGGATGCTTTAAGGAGTGCTGGTTATGTGTACTCCCTGGAACAAACTCAATTGTCACTTACAGTGTCTCCGGTGATACTGCCAAGTAACATTACCTCACCCTTTGTCAGCTGCCCTGGCTCCAGTGTTGCCATGACTCCATACCTTACCTCTGTCCCTCTCTTGGGTGTGACAAGTTGTTTTAAGGCCTTTGAGACTCATTCAGTGGAAATGCTGAGCTCCCTAGACTGCAATAGAACCATAACCCTTGATGTATCATCTCTGCCACAATGCCCTACAATCCAAAACACATCAATTCTTTGTGGCACTCAGGCATATCATCGTCTACCTGCTAGCTGGTCAGGAGTTTGCACATTAGTACTTCTTTTCCTTGAACTGGGAGTAATCCAGGGAAACAAGCCCCTGCCAATCCCAGTTGTAGAATATGATAGCTGCCCAACATAAGAGGGCAGCTCAAGTTGTGCCACTCCTGGTTGCTACAGGAATAGCCATAGGTGCTGGTACTGGAGTTGCAAGGATAACAACTTCCATGATCCAATATAATACATTCACTTCTCAGTTTCAAAGCGATTTTCAAAAAATGTCTGAAACTGTGCTTACTATCCAAAAACAGATCGATTCTTTGGCAGCCATGGTGCTTCAGAACAGACAGGGACTAGATGTCCTGACAGCTAAAGAAGGTGGTCTTTGCCTGTTCCTCCAAGAAGAATGCTGTTTCTACGTCAACCAATCCGAGATAGTAAGAAATAAAATCCAGGAGCTACAGTCAGACATAAAAAATTTCAGGGACTGTGAGACCTCCAGTTCTGAGATTTTTGAAAACTCCATATGGAAGTAGATATTCCCGTTTTTAATTCCTTTCCTAGTCATCTTCCTGATGTTATTATTTGCTCCCTGCCTCATTAATCTTGTTTCTACATTTCTTCAATGACAAATACAAAAAATTTCTAACCAAACTATTAATCAGCTCCTGTTACAGGATTACCAGCCGCTGCCCACAGATGAGCCACTGCCCACAGAGGAGTCTGATGTGAATGTTTACCAAGTGTATCCCCATGGTGAAAGCCAGCTACCCCCATTGACAACACCCCTAGAGAGCAAGAAGTAGCTTAAGAGGCCTCGGTCCCTTTTCACCATAGGCTTCCCCTTCCCTTTTTCTTTCCTTCTCTTTATAATATCAATAAGGGTGGTATGTTAGCATCCAAAGCCTGTGGCAATGCATGGGCGGGTCTCAGAGACCTGTTGCCAGGGCAATAGCCATCATATTTCCAGAATCCATTGGGCTCACCTCCCACCTTTACCTACAGCCACTACGTCAAAACCCATATATATATACAGGGAACATTCCTCCATCTCTCTCTCTCCCTCCTCTCTTTCCGTGCTACTTCCCCCTCTCTCCCTCCCTCTCAATTAAACAAACCTCTTACATGTGGAACTGTTTGGGCCTAGTGTGTGGTATGTTCTGACGCAACCTGCCGTTCAACACATCACATGCCACTTACTATAGGGACTTCATGAACTAGATGTTCCAAGAAAACCTATATCATGGCAGGACAGCAGCTTTAGATGCACTAGCCACTGAACACACCTCTATTACAAACGAAATTTAAGAAATCTGGTACAATGAAGAGGGAGTGGGCTTGATCTTGTGGAAAGTGCCCAACTAATTAGTCACAGCAGCATGTGGCTTTCTGTGTACTAGCAGACGAGAGGAAACTGAGGCAGAAAGAGGTCATCTCTCTGGTTCTCCCTCCTGTCAAGAGTAGAAACCATGGAGTCTGGTATAGTCCATTCTCTTTCAAGACTGCATTGTTAATAGAGTCAAGCATTCTCCTAACATCAGAACTTCTGAAGCCCATCATTGGGAGAGAGTGTTCATGGCAGGCTGTTGCTTTGCAGTGCCATCCTGCTGTAAGAGTGACATGTAGGTGTGTTACCTCTGGTATAGAGAGCTTGCCTGGAAATGTCTACCAGACCACTAGTAGGCTGTAATCCTTTAAAAAAAAAATCTGCCTACTCTCTAATACCTGTGTGTATTTGTCAATATCATATAAATGTCTTGATGTCTATTACCTACCAGTGTGCAATTGTGATCAAAATTACAATGATTAATAAACCAATATTAGAAAGCCCCAATTAATGTTTATGGAACCCCTTAAGAAACTACGAACTCAATTTTTAGACAGGAAAACTGAAACAGAGACGTTAAAAACGACATATAAATTCACTCTGAAAGCAAAGCTGTGCCTAGCATGCCAGCTCAGTTGTTTATTTGACATTTTTTTTTTTAAATAGTCATCAGTTATCAAGAATCTGAGCTTTCCCATGCACTATTTCATCTGGGATCATTCTCTTAGCAGCCTTAGTGAGTAGAAAAGCTAGTCAGGTTTCTCTTGTTATGTAGTAGCTGGACTCCAAAGCTGTTGCTGTTCTAAAGTATATCACAGGTATCACTACATCTAGGAAGGAAAATCTGTAACCATGGTAACAAAAAGAATACTCTCCTCCCACCCACACCCACCCCAACACATGCGGACATGTGTCATTTTATCCTCTCTTAAAAGTGAATCCAATTGATCCAACCAATATTCTGGCTAAGGAACCGTCCCACAGAAGGTTGGGTTCACTTTACATCAACCCCAAAAAGATAGGAGGAATAATTACCCCTTTAATGAGATTATGGACATTTTCTTCCCAGAATGTCCTCTATCTAGCCCAGTCTCTCCAAATGCACCATGTTGCTTAGTTAGGCATACCCACTCCCCTGAGTCTTCACTCAAAAATGCAGAAATTTTCATTTTTTTTCTATCCCTTTTCTTTTGGATGCTGGCCAGAGCTCAAGTTTGCTTTCTCTGGTATGCTTGGTTTTTATATGTTTTGCCCTTATGCTTCGCTTCCAACCATATGGGTACTTGTCTACCATGTGGTAGACCTCGATGGCTGTAAAAGTAAAAACAATGGCCTGGTCTTTATCTTCTTTATCTTATTCCTCCAGGCAGATCCTGAGGTTTACAGCTTGCCTGCCCTGGCTTCTTTTCTTTTCTTTTCTTTTCTTTTCTTTTCTTTTCTTTTCTTTTCTTTTCTTATTTTCTC
>NW_022196904.1:182177747-182185797 GCF_008632895.1 Mastomys coucha | reverse complement strand
TCTCTCTCTCTCTCTCTCTCTCTCTCTCTTTCTGTACTGGCTGATTTCATGTGTCAACTTGACACAAGCTGGAGTTATCACAGAGAAAGGATGTTCCCTTAAGGATATGCCTTCATGAGATCCAGCTATAAGATATTTTCTCAATTAGTCATCAAGGGGCCTAGCCCACTGTAGATTGTGCTATCCTTGGGCTGGTAGTCCTGGGTTCTATAAAAAAGTAAGCTGAACAAGCCAGGGGAAGCAAGCCAGTAAGAAATATCCCTTCATGGCCTCTGCATCAACTCCTGCCTCCAAATTCCTGCCCTATGTGAGTTCCTGTCCTGACTTCCTTTGGTGTTGAACAGCAGTGTGAAAGGGTAAGCTGAATAAATCCTTTCCTACCCAACTTACTTCTTGATCATGATGTTTTGTGCAGGAATAGAAACTCTAACTACTAAATTTTCTTTCTTCCTTTTTCCCTTAAGAATCTTTGGCTTATTCACGTAAAACAACCACAATGAAATACAAAGACCAGTTGCCAACTTCGGTAACAACAACAACAAACAAAACCCAGCAGACCTAGATGGGAAGGGTGTAAGATTATTAAGAAGATTCAGTTAGGAAAGTATTAACAGAATTGATTATTTTGTAAGATTTCACTATGTATATGTCTAATTTAGAATTAGTGGCCAGAAACCATAAATAACATGCTGGATGCTGCAAATTATATACTTATACTCATAGCATCATAAAACTGTCTTCAACTGCTCCATGCAGTAGTTTCCAACCTATGCTTCCTGCTCTTTGAGTAGAACAAACAAAGCACACATAAATACAAACACTGTCCCTGTTTGGTGACACCTGGTTTTGTTGCTGATGTTACTCAAACTCCTGATAGCTCTTAGAGTTCTTTATTATGATGATGATTACTGGCATATTATAATTTATTTCTTTATTGAATTAATTATTTTATTTGTTTACATTCCAAATGTTGTCTCCCTTCCATGAAACCCCATCCCCATCCCCTTTTCCTCTAAGGGTACTCCCCCACCGAACCCTACTCTTGCCTCACCCTTCTCGTATCCCTCTTCTCATGAGCATTAAGCTTTCACAGAACCAAATGCCTCCATTCTCACTGAGGCTCTTAGTTTAGACCCTGAGAGCTCTGAGAGTTCCCATTAGTTGATACTGTTACTCTTCCTATGGGATTGCAATTCCCTTCAGCTCCCTCAGTCCTACCCCTAACACTTCCATTGGTGACCCCAGGCTCAGTCCAATTGTTGACTGTGAGTATCTGCATGTCTTAGTCAGGTGTTGGTAGACCCTCTCAGAGAACAGCTATACCAGGCTTCCTGTCTTTAAGCACGTCTTGGCCTCAGCAGTAGTGTCAGGGTTTGGTGTCTGCAGATGGAATGGATCACATGGTGGGGCACTCTTTTGAATGCCCTTTGCTTTGTTTCTACTCCATTTTTGTCCCTGTGTTTCCTTTAGATTGCAACAATTCTGGGTTAAATGTTTTGAGATAGGTGATGGCTTCAAATGCTGATAAAATATCTTTCAACTACTGTTCAAGCCCTTTCTTAAATCGCATTATTAATGAGAGTAAGAATTCTGAGAGGAACATGGATTTTCTGGTAATGATGTCCAGAAATGTTCCAGGTATTTGTGGTCCAGAACAAAGAATTGTACAGACACAAGAATAGGAGTAGAAGCAGGGAATGTTTGTTTAAAACAAAACAAAAAAAAGGTTCAAGGAGGTAAGCAGCTAAAATAAGGAATTTTAGAAGCTCAAATTTTCATGTTCGACAGCCATTTTAACATGAATGTGGTTCCACACATAGCTGCATGACTCATTAGCACCCTTAAAGTCCCACCCAGTAATGTGCATTTTTCTATTATACCAACTTTACGGGATACCTTCAGGCACCTTGGAGAATCTCTGTACCTGAGCCAATAGCCAGATTTAGCTGTGGGGTTTCTAGCTTTAATCTTTACCAAATGGTTTGCCTCACCTAGTGTCTAAGCAAAGCTTTGATAGTCAACAGTGACAGACAATCACCAACTGCTCCTTTTGCTGACTAACTCCCTGTATGAATATTCGATGTACCTGTCTGTTTTAGTACCAGCTTCTTCATGGGGATCATGTTTTATACAGCACATGCATGCTTTCTAGACACACAATATTTTGTGAGAAAGACAAAGAAAGTGATGTGAAAACACATGTTCTAATACATGTAATGAAGTATATGGTTGATTTGGAAAAGATGAACAATGGAAGTCAAAATTTAGTTATGATTTCTGCCTTTATCCCACAACTAACTGAGCAAAAAATATCAAATATTTTAGATTTTTACATTCTCACATTAATATAATGATTTCAAAGCATTTTCAAAAAAAATCTGATTATTGGGTTGCCACAACACATCAATAATACGGTCAGGTGTGGCGCATGCTCCATGTACACCCCTGTTATACAGGTATAGGGATGTGCCCAGGGATATTTGGTGATGAGTTTTGGAAAGGCTCCAGGAATAGCCTCAGAAAGCTAATTCCTTCTGCACTGGCCTGTTTATACAGCATACAGCAGAATAGGAACTTGAAATATACTTTTGTTCCTTCTACTTTTATTTTCCTATGATAAATTTTGTGTTGAGTATCTCTCTGCAATCTTAGGTGTGATTTTATTTGAAGGGGAATCCTTTAACCTTGTGTATATTCCCCTTCGGGCATGATTTCTAGCATTTAACCTGTTACACCAATGCTATTCCTTTTTCTATTCATCCAAACAGGAGGTGTTTGCTTCAGCTAACAGGATCTATTTACAGCCAGGTATATAAATATACTTGTAAAGTTTTACCCTGCTTAGTTTATCTGCAGGCATGCAATGCCCTTTCCTTCATTGAGTGCAGGCACCTTGTCTTTATTCTGTATGACTTAGCACAACTTTCTCTTATATATGACCTTTCCCTATCTCATATTTGTGTCTGTCTTCTTTTCTTTATAATTATATTTTGGTAATACAATATGTTGGATAGCTGAATATAGGCAGAATTGTTTTTAGGGTGCAACATTCTACATTTTTATTGGATATTTTCTTTATTTACATTTCAAATGTTATCTCTTTCCTGCCCCCCCAAGCTCCCTATCTCATCCCCCTACCTCTGCTTCTGATAGGGTATTTCCCCACCCACACACCCACCCACACCCAACTCCCTACCCTCACATTCTTCTACACTAGGACATCGAGCCTTCACAGGACAAAGGGCTTCTTCTCCCAATGATATCCAACAAGGCCATCCTCTGCTACATAAACAGCTAGATCCATGGGTCCCTCCATGTGCACTCCTTGGTTGGTGGTTTAGACCCTGAGAGCTCTGGGAGCTCTGGTTGGTTGATATTTTTGCAAAACCTTTCAGCTTCTTGAGTACTTTCTCTAACTCCTCTATTGGGGACCCCATGCTCAGTCCAATGGTTGGGTGTGAACCTCTGTATTTGTCAGACTCTGGCAGAGCCTCTCAGGAGACAGCTATATCAGGCTACAGTCAGCACCCACTTCTTGCCATCCACAATAGTGTCTGAATTTGGTGGCTGCATATTGGATGGATCCCTAGGTAGGACAGTCTCTGGATGTTTCATTCAGTCTCTGCTCCACACTTTGTCTCCGTATTTTCTTCTGTGAGTATTTTGTTCTCCCCTTCTAAGAAGGACCATACCACCCTCACTGTAGTCTTCCTTCTTCTTGAGCTTCATGTGGTCTGTAAATTATATCTTGAGTATTCCAACCTTTTGGAATAATATTCACTTATCAGTGAGTGCATATCATGGGTGTTCTTTTGTGACTGGGTTACCTCACTCAGGATGATATTTTCTAGGTCTATCCTTTTCTCTAAGAATTTCATGAAGCCATTGTTTTTCATAGCTGAGTAGTACTCCATTGTGTAAATGTACCACATTTTCTGTATCCATTTCTCTGGTGAAGGACATCTGGGTTCTTTCCAGCTTCTGGCTATTAAGGCTACTTTGAACATAGTGTCCTTATTACATGTTGGAACATCTTTTGGGTATATGCCCAGGAGTGGTATTGCTGGGTCCTCAGGTAATACTATGTCCAGTTTTCTGAGGAACTACCAGACTGATTTCCAGAGTGGTTGCACTAGCTTGCAATCCCACCAACAATGGAGGAATGATTGTCTTTCTTCACAACCTTGCCAGCATTTACTGTCATCTGAGTTTTTGATCTTAGCCATTATGACTGGTATGAGGTGGAATCTCAGGGTTGTTTTGATTTGCATTTCCCTGATGTCTAAGGATTTTGATAATTTCTTTGGGTGTTTCTCAGCCATTCAGTATTCCTCAGGTGACAATTCTTTATTTAGCTTGGTACCTCATTTTTGATAGGGTTATTTGGTTCTCTGGTATGTAAGTTCTGGGAGATTCACCATTCCTGACCTCAACCTGTATTACAGATCAATAGTGAGAAAAATTGTATGGTACTGGTACAGCTATATTAATGGAATAGAAGACCTAGAAATGAACCCACATACCTATGGTCACTTGATCTTTAACAAAGGAGCTAAAACTATCCAGTGGAAAAAAGACAGCATTTTCAACAAATGGCTCTGGTTCAACTGCTGGTCAGCATGTAGAAAAACGCCAATTGATCCATTCTTATCTGCTTGTACAAAACTCAAGTGCAAGTGGATCAAGAACTTCCACACACACACAAAAACAAAAACAAAAACAACAACAACAAAAAAAACAGATACGCTGAATCTAATAGAAGAGAAAGCGGGGAAGAGCCTCGAACACATGGGCACTGGGGAAAATTCCTGAACAGAACACCAATGGTGTATCCTCTAAGATGAACAATTAACAAATGAGATCTCATAAAATTGCAAAGCTTCTGTAAGGCAAAGGACACTGTCAATAGGACAAAACAGCAACCAACAGACTGAACAAAGATGTTTACCAACCCTACATCCAATAGAGGTCTAATATCCAATATATACAAAGAACTCAAGAAGTTAGAGTCCAGAGAACCAGAATATTTTTATATAGTAAATATTCATTTATTCCTCACTGTTGTCTGTTGCCAGCTGCTTGAGGTAGGGATGAGCCACTTTTACTTGCTCTCCCCTGTTTATGTAGAATAAGAGAGGATTGCCTTCTCTGGCAACAGTGGAAGTGGAGGCCCTTGGTCCTATGGAGGCTTGATACCCCAGCATAGTGGGCATATGGGTGAAGGAGCACCTTCATAGACACAAAGGGAGCATGGGGGGGTCACAGAGGGGAAAATGGAAAGGGCAACAACATTTGAAATGTAAATAAATAAAACAACCAATAAACACATAAATGTTTTAACCTAAGCAATAGTTGATAAATAATGTACTAAAATTTTTAAAAAGAGGGATTAGGTATTATCTTAGTCAGGGTGTCTATTCCTTCACAAACATCATGACCAAGAAGCAAGTTGGGGAGGAAAGGGTTTATTCAGCTTACTTCCACATTGCTGTTCATCACCAAAGGAAGTCAGGACTGGAACTCAAGCAGGTCAGGAAGCAGGAGCTGACGCAGAGGCCATGGAGGGATGTTCCTTACTGGCTTGCTTTTCCTGGCTTGCTCATCCTGCTCTCTTATAGAGCCCAAGACTTCTAGCTCAGGGATGGCACCACCCACAAGGAACCCTAACCCCTTGATCACTAACTGAGAAAATGCCTCAAAGCTGGACCTCATGGAGGCACTTCCCCAACTGAAACTCCTTTCTCTGTGATAACTCCAGCCTGTGTCAAGTTGACACACAAAACCAGCCAGTACAGGTATGTCTTGGCATCAAAATTGATTTGGCACTATATTTATATTGCATACAGTTAATAATAGTCCCTGTTGATGACATCATCATAATTTGACAGACATTGTTCTGAAAAGTATCATCAATATTCAGAAAGAAAGAAGATAGTAAATTACCCCAAATCCCAAAGTCAGAAGATTATAAAAATAAGGTGGTAGAATTGAATGCCCTTCATTGGTAGTCTAATAATTCCTCAAGCTTCAGAACTGTGATTGGTTTTCTTTATTCTTTTTTCTTTCCATTTTTCATCACAATGTACTTGCCTTATACCAACAAGATGGCTCAACAAGTAAAACCACTAGCCATTAACTTATTGTTAATTCAACATCTGGGACCCAATAGAAGGAGAGAACCAGCTCCCACAAATTGTTTTTTAACCTCACAGTGGCAAGTGTATGCACACATACAATCACACACACACATACACAAATGTAATCAGCTTTTAAACTTATCTATCTTTTTTTATTAGACATTGTCTTTATTTACATGTCATATGATTTCTCCCTTCCTATAAACTTATCTGTCTTGATCATTCATCCAGTAAGAGCAGTGTTTTGAGACATATACAGCACGAAAAAAAATCAGAAAAGTAGGTGAATGTCTGCCTGAGTTTGGTTCATACTAAGCATTAATTTCCACATCTGTAAAACAAATTACTGAACGTACTTAAATGGGGATAAAAACTCAAAACCTCTAAAGAAATCAATGTGAGTCAACTGACAAAGTAGACCTATTTGTCAAGAGTCCTTCTGTCTAGTAATAAATTCTGTTAATAAGTTAGTGATGCTTGTGTTTGCACCATGGGCCTTCAAAGTTCTAATAAAATAACTCAAACAAGAAAAAATATTTTTATGCAACAAAAACATGGTATGTACTCATAACACTCAGGTGGAATTGTCTGCTCCAGAACTTCCCAAACATGGATACAAAGACACAGCAGGAGAAACTTTGATGCTTTGCTGTTAACCCTTTTATCAACAATGTTTCTTCACTTCTGACACAATGTGCTTCAGCAGCCCAAAGGCTACACACAGTGCACTGTTTGTGAAGGACTCCAAACATGTAGCGTCTGATTTTCATTGTGGTCAAGGCTGATTGAATTGATTCAAACAGAGTACACAGCCAGGAGAAAGAAAGACCAAGTCAGATGATCATTTATGGCAGAGAACTGCTAACTAAAATCACATGGAGCTCATCACAGCCTGTCAGAGCCACCGAGGAGAGACAAAAATGTCATTTTGCATGGCTACAATGTAATACTCTAATTTGCAAGGCCTTTAGACATGTCATCTCAGAACTGATTCCTGTTATTGTTATATCTTCCCAGTCATCATTAAAATGATACCTGGGTATTTTTTGACCCTATTAAGCAGATTCTCTGCAGACTAACAAAGATGTTCTCTCTTATTATAATGCTATGTAAATAGATTAATGATTTCTTAATTCCTAGTAGAAATTCCATAGTATCCCTAAATTTATACAAGTAATTTTGAGCCCTCATTGGTATAAAAGCTGCAATTAGAGCTCTGTAAACCATGTGTCATGGCCTAATTTCACTAGGAGAGAAAGTAGGCTTGGACCTGATTTGCAATCAGGGAAGGCATTCCTTCTGGGATGGCTGTGAATCCATTGCCTGATAACTAAGGGCTGTAAACTGGGAGTGGACAATTTGTTGTGGGTACAAGTACAGAGGATGAAATAATGACTGGATTGATCAAAACAAAACTTCAAAACTAGTGAGACACAAGACAAGGCAGAGAATTTGCCTCTTGACGAAACCGTGGTAACTTAAGATGTAAGAATTATTGTTTTAAACTTTTAATGAACCTTTGGAGCTAATGATAGACAGTGAATGCTTAATAAGATAACTACTCTTAATGGAAACTCATGTAAACATTCTTACTGAAACATCTTATTCAATTTATGTTTTGAATTTATGTTTTAAACTTGCTGTGAACTTTTTGGGGGGAAAAGGTGTATGACATACCATGTTGTCTAGTCTTCTTAGAAAGTATAAGTTCTAGGAACGACATTAGGCAAGAGGCCTTTGTTCCTCACAAAGCTTCTTTCATTCAGCAATAAAGTGATAGAAGCTTCTTTCTCTGAGCAATAAAGGTCGGAGCTTCTTTTTCAGCCACCATGAGTGAATTCTTTCTGCACAGGCACTTGCTTTATGGAACCTGCTAGTGGGAGCTTTTGCTCCATCCACCATATATATATATA